>NC_134402.1:221680502-221980502 GCF_038048845.1 Mixophyes fleayi | reverse complement strand
AGGGGTAGTAGGAAGAGCCCTAGTGCTATCAGCATTGGGCTGGTTCTTTCTAGGGGGGGGGGGCCCGTTTTTTTCGGCGGACCCCACTCCCTAGGGAATCAAGCCCAGCGCTGAACAGTCTAGGGTTGGTTAGTCATTATGGCAGGGGGACCCCTGCCGCGCGTCCCCCTGCTATAGTGCCGCCAACCCTTGCTGGTTTGCCTAGTGCTGGTAAAGTGAAAATCGGGGGGACCCCACGCAAAATTTTTCCCCGATTTTCACGGGACCAGCACTAGTCAGGCAGCACTAGGGTTAAGCATGAATAGTGGGGGGACCTCACGCTTTTTTTTTTTTCAACTTTTATCTGTTCTTTAACTTTTTAACACTGCCAGGGCAGTGTAACAGTGATGTGTTGATACAACACGCTGCTATCAAGCAGCAAGCAGCGTGTTGTATCTGGCGTGTTTAGAAGCAAACTCTCCTGAGTTTGCTAACTCGCAGCTTCATACATTGTAGACTTGTATAGCTGCAGTGGCAAACAGTGGTGAGTTTGATCTCTGGCGATTTTGCAAGTAGCGATTTTGACAGAAGCAGAACTCTGGCAATTTTGTATGAAAACTCAGCTTCATACATCGGCGAGTTTCAACTCTCCCGAGAAAATCACTGGAGTTGCAAACTCGCACTTTGATACATTTACCCCTGGGTGAGCTGGCTGGTCCTGAGAGAGAGCTGGACTATGTATAGCTAGTGTTTAGGGTCTCCATGATTGCTGTACAAGTATACGGTGTCAAACATTTACCATCCTGACAATAAAGCACCATAAAAAGGAAGTTGTTGTTCGCATGTGCTTCTGCAGTAGCGGGCTCTTGCCACATTATATAACAAGCAAAATATGTGTGATAAAAATAATCACAGATAACTATATGTTTGGAAAAAAAAGTGGATTTGTGCCATTGATATCAACCACAGGCAGAGGAAGTATGCATTTAAGATTGGTGTGAGAGTGGCCCAACATAGAAATATGTTATATTGTCCCACTGCCAAGTAAAATTAATAGAATACAGTACATAGTTTTGGCCACAGGGGAAGTATACCTGCTTCCTGTCTCAGGTTAATTGCTATCCATTATTATTATAAAGATTACTGTGAGCCTGAATATGTGCATGTCTTTTAACACCGTCCAAACATGACATTGTTGGCAGCTGTCTCTGGATAATTGTGTCCCTGGAATTGTCCTTATTTTCAGTATTGAACCTCAGCAATAAAGTATTCCTATTCTGTATTTTACATTCAAGTATTTTCATTTAATACTTATTCTCTAGTCTTTGTGAATAAACATTAACTAAAGAGAAATATTTAAAATGCAAAAAAGTAAGTTGCTATCCAGTATTGTAAACGTTATAGTTAAGAGGTATTAGCATACTTAACACCATTTTCCTTTCTCCCCTCCAGGTTCTCCAGGAGGGTAGATCAGGTGGCAAATGCTGAAGGATGTGTGGTGCTACCATCGCAAGACTGTAGCCCCACCGTCTGTCACCATGTGCGGAATGGCAGGGACATTCCAAGAGAGTAGGCAAGTATGGATATTAGTGGTTTTAAAGTCACGTGTTATAAGTTTATAACCATTGGATCAGCAGCAAAGTGTAACTGAAAATTATTTTCAAATGTTGGCAACTATGATATGACTAACATTATCTGTTCTTTAGCACAGAACTTTCAAATTACTTGTTCCCTTTCAGCCATGTTCCACTCATTTTTTATACCTCTAATAATCACGATTGGAAGATCAGGACTAGGTAGACAATGCTCCTGATCCACTTATTCCATGGCCGAGTCTAAAACATAGCGATTGTATAATACAACACACCTCTTATCATGTAGGTCTCACCCATTTTGTCCAACAAACATCACCACTTACTCTCACAATTTGTGCGGTTGCAGTATCCCTTCAACGGAAATATTATGTTTTAAAACTAAACCTTTCACTCCAGCTTTTGTAACTTCATCACACCTTCCACAATGTACACATGTTTGTGTATTTATACTTAGGAGAATTAACCAGTTACATTTTGGCCCAAATTACTGGGGTGCACTAATGGCTAAAGGAAGCATCGGAGAGTGTCACGGAAAAGCGATTTTTCCTTTTTTTGCCCAATTTCTTATATAAAGTTAAGAAAATAAAAATATATTTATTCCAATATGTTGCTTAAAGAAAGTACTATATATCTGGGAAAAATATCAAAATAGTTTGGATAGTCTAAAAAAAAATAGAACATTTCTTCCCAGTGAAACTAATGCATCTTTAAAACATAAATATTGCTTGGGTCATTGAGTGGATAAACAATCCCTGTAGCCGAGAGTGATTTTGCTGTGTATAAACAACTTCTATCCATATTCATTCAACAGTACAATATTGTATATAATTATGGTAACATCAATTAAATACAGTAAAACTTGTCTCAGTATGAATCAATATTGTATATACCGGACCCGTTGTAGCGGAATCCTAAAAAAAAAGTTCCTATTTGTAGGTGGTAAAGAATGGAGTTGGCGGGATTTAATACTATGCACATCTTTATTTTATAGTATTCCTTTTACAGTAATACTGTTAAAGCAACAACGGATGTTTCAGGAAGCAATATATGCAGGATAAATCACTAGGGATGGGTAAACACTACAGAAAATTTCTCACAATGCAATATTGTTAACTATTTTATCAATGAATGGAAGTCCCGGTCAGCATGTCGATTCATGTGTATACACTTACACGATTTTACAAGATTTACCTTCAGATCTGCACTCTTTATCTGTCATAACTAGAGATGGGCGGGCTCGGTTCCCCGAGAACCAAACCCACCCGAACTTGGGCAATCCGAGTACTGAGCCAAGTCGGCTCGGTACCTTCCTGCCAAATCGGATTCCAAATTGAGGCGAACGTCATCGTGATGTTGTCGGATCTCGGGAGTTTTGTTCAAATAGGGAGATTGTCTTTTCAAGGATCTAAATACAAATGATGGATTTTCACTACAGCAAACCAGTGAAAATAGTGCTGATATAGCAACTCTCAATAAGCGCCCGGTGTCTTCTACACAAAAGAAAGAAACAGGATATATTTATATGAGCTTAGTGGTAGCTATTAGGGGTGTGCGCCGGCCACTTTTAGTGTTTTGGGTTTTGGGTTCTGATTAGCTTGAGGTTTGGGGTTCTGATTTGTTTTGCCAAAACACCCCACTCAAGGTTTTGGTCCTGATTTAGGGTTTTGGGTTCTGATTTTTTTTTTAAAAAGTGCTAAAAACCATTTTTTTGTTGTTTTTTTTTCTACTCCTACGCTATTAGTAACCTCAATAACATTCAATAACAATCATTTCCACTAATTTCCAGTCTATTCTGAACACCACACACCTCACAATATTGTTTTTAGGCCAAAAGGTTGCACCGAGGTAGCTGGATATCTAAGCTAAGCGACACAAGTGGGCGGCACAAACACGTGGCCCATCTAGGAGTGGCACTGCAGTGGCAGACAGGATGGCAGTTTGAAAAACTAGGCCCCAAAGAGCACATAATGCTGAAAAAAGAGGTGCAAGATGGAATTGTCCTTGGGCCCTCCCACCCACCCTTATGTTGTTGAAATAGGACATGCGCACTTTAACAAACCAATCATTTCAGCCACAGGGCCTACAAAACTGTGGCTGAAATGATTGGTTTGTTTGGACCCCCACAAAATGAGCTGGCAAAGAAAAAAAAGAGGTGCAAGATGGAATTGTCCTTGGGCCCTCCCACCCACCCGTATGTTGTTGAAATAGGACATGCACACTTTAACAAACCAATCATTTCAGCGACAGGGCCTACCAAACAACTGTGGCTGAAATGATAGGTTTGTCTGGGCCCCCACACAAAAAAAGCTATTCATCTCTCCCTGTACAAACTAAACAGGCTCTACTGAGGCAAGATGTCGTCCTCATCCTCATCCTCTGATTCCTCGCCCCCTTCAGTGTGTACTTCCTCATCCTCACACATTATCAATTCGTCCCCGCTGGACTCCACAATCACAGGTCCCTCTGTAGTCTCTGGAGGCCAGTGCTGGTCTTGATTGAAGAATTGATAATTCATTTTTATCAACATCATCTTCTCAACGTTTTGCGGAAGCAACCTTCTTCGCCGCTCACTGACTAGGTTCCCCGCTGCACTAAAAACTCTTTCCGAGTACACACTGGAGGGGGGACAACTCAGGTAAAATAGAGCCAGTTTGTACAGGGGCTTCCAAACTGCCTTTTTTTCCTGCCAGTAAGAATAAGGACTGTCTGACATGTCTACTTGGATGGTGTCAGCAAAGTAATCCGCCACCATTTTTTCAATGGTGACAGCATCCAATGCAGCGACAGTAGACATGTCTGCAATGGTTGGCAGGTCCTTCAGTCCGCACCAGATGTTCTCAGCATCCCCGCCAGCGGGTCGTTTATGAAATCTCAGCTGTTTCCTCGCAGCCACAGGTGTGGAAGAAAATGAAGGAAGAGCTGTTGGCATGTCACGGTCCTCTTCAGAGGACAATCTCCTGACCAGCAGGTCTTTGCACCGCTGTAGACTTGTGTCCGCCGGAAACAGAGACACAACATACGCTTTAAACCGAGGATCGAGCACGGTGGCCAGAATGTATTCCTCTGACTTTAAAAGACTGACCACCCTCGGATCCTGGCAAAGCGTACGAAGGGCTTCATCCACAAGAGCTACATGCTTTGTGGAATCGCAATGCTTTAACAGCTCCTCCCTCACTTTCTCCAGCTGCTTCTGCAACAGCCTGATCAGGGGAATGACCTGACTCAAGCTGGCAGTGTCGGAACTGACTTCTCGTGTGGCAAGTTCAAACGGCTGCAGAACCTTGCACAACATGGAAATCAGTCTCCACTGCGCTTGACTCAGGCGCATCCCCACTCCTTTGCCTATGCCTAGGTGGCTGTGTAGGCTTGAATGGCCTTTTTCTGCTCCTCCATCCTCTGCAGCATATAGAGGGTGGAGTTCCAGCGCGTCACAACCTCTTGTTTGAGGTGATGGCAGGGCAGGTTCTGCCTTTTTTTATGTTGTTCGAGTCTGCGGTAGGCAGTGGCAGAATGCCGAAAGTGTCCAGCAATTTTGCGGGCCACCGCAAGCATATCCTGCACACCCCTGTCACTCTTCAGGTAATGCTGCACCACCAAATTTATTGTGTGGGCAAAACATGGGACGTGCTGGAAATTGCCCATATGTAATGGCCGCACAGTGTTACTGGCGTTGTCCGACACCACAAATCCCCAGGAGAGTGTAAGTGGGGTAAGCCACTGCGAGATTATTTCCCTCAGTTTCTCTAAGAGGTTGTCAGCGTAGTGCCTCTTATTAAAACCGGTAATACACAATGTTGCCTGCCTTGGAACGAGCAGGCATTGTGGAGATGCTGCTACTGATGCAGCTGCTGCTGTTGCTGCGGAAGGCGATGCATCTACCCAGTGGGCTGTCACAGTCATATAGTCCTTAGTTTGCCCTGAACCACTTGTCCACATGTCCGTGGTTAAGTGGACAGTGGGTACAACCACATTTTTCACAGCACTGAGGACACTTTTTCGTACTTCTCTGTACATCCCGGGTATCGCCTGCCTAGTGAAGTGGAATCTCGACAGGATTTGGTACCGGGGACACAATACCTCCATCAACCGTCTAAATCCCACTCCACTGATGGCGGACACCGGACGCACATCTAACACCAACATAGCTGTTACGGCCGCAGTTATCCGCTTTGCCATAGGATGACTACTGTCGTACTTCGTGCTCATGGCAAACGACTGTTGTAC
This sequence comes from Mixophyes fleayi, assembly GCF_038048845.1. Classification (NCBI taxonomy): domain Eukaryota; kingdom Metazoa; phylum Chordata; class Amphibia; order Anura; family Limnodynastidae; genus Mixophyes; species Mixophyes fleayi. The sequence goes on along the minus strand of NC_134402.1, from coordinate 221,974,704 downwards.
GGTCAACTGTTTAGTGAAAGACGTAGCGTTCTTACGACTTCCCCTCTGGGAAGATGACCGACTACCAGCAGCAACAGCAGCAGCGGCAGTAGTAGGCATAGCGCTGCAGGGTCATCCGGAAGAATCCCGGTTTGAAGAGGACTCAGTCATGCCAGTGACATGGCCTGCAGGACTATCTCTGATCGAGATCATGGAGGAAATTGACGAGGAGGGTGTTGCTGGTGTGGATACAACAGGACCAAGGGATTTAGGTGTCCCTGGACTGCTGACGGTCCTAGCCACAGGTCCTGAACTAAACACTGAATTATGAAGGCTCTTCAAATGACGTATAAGGGAGGATGTCCCTAGGTGGCCAAGATCCTTACCCCTGCTTATTTGAGCTTTACATAAGGTACATATGGCCATACATTTGTTGTCCGGATTGGGATAGAAATAACTCCAGACCAAAGAGGTGGATTTTTTGGTCTTCTGCCCAGGCATGACGATGGGCTTTTTCATCCCATGGACAACAACTGTTTCCCCCCCTGGTGCCTCATTTAAGATAACCACATCAGCATCCTCCTCGTCAAGTTCCTCCTCAGCGCCAGCTACATCAATATCCTCCTCCCGGTGTACAACATTCACACCTTCATTAGCCAAATCTGTAACTGGACTGTGGGTGATCCTTCCAGCATATGCAGAGAGCATGCTGCAAATGGTGGAAGGAGTCACCTCTTCCCGTACAGTGATGGGAAGGTCAGGCTTCGCAACCACCAACACCCTTGGACTCGCCTTGGGGATTTGTGATGCCATCTCTTTAGAAGGCAGAGTTGTTTGCTGTGTTGTTGATGACAGCTTAACTCTCTTAAATTTTTTAGACGGGGGGGAGGAGGAGGGCTTAGATCCTTGGGTGAAGCTGAACCACTAGTCATGAACACGGGCCAGGGCCTAAGCCGTTCCTTGCCACTCCGTGTCGTAAATGGCATATTGGCAAGTTTACGTTTCTCCTCAGATGATTTTAATTATTTTTTTTGCTAATTTTAGTGAACTTTGGCTTTTTGGATTTTACATGCCCTCTACTAGGAGATTGGGCATCGGCTTTGGCAGACAATGTTGATGGCATTTCATTGTCTATGTCATGACTAGTGGCAGCAGCTTCAGCATTAGGAGGAAGTGGTTCTTGATCGTTCCCTACGTTATCCTCCAAATTTTGGTACTCCATTATAGTTTAATCTCTGGTACTAATATTTCTGGACTGCAGGAACAGTGAAAGTATTTATATATTGCAGTACTAAGATTTCTGGACTGCAGGAACAGTGAACATATTTATATATTGCAGTACTAATATTTCTGGACTGCAGGAACAGTGAACGTATTTCTATATTGCAGTACTAATATTTCTGGACTGCAGGAACAGTGAACGTATTTCTATATTGCAGTACTAATATTTCTGGACTGCAGGAACAGTGAACGTATTTATATATTGCAGTACTTATATTTCTGGACTGCAGGAACAGTGAACGTAGTTAAATATTGCAGTAATATATTTCTGGACTGCAGGAACAGTGGACGTATTTATATATTGCAGTAGAATTTTTTTTAAACTTTTTTTATAATTTTTTTAAATTATTTTTGTACAATTTTTGTATAATTTTTTTTTTATTTTTTTATACTTTTTTAAGAAGTTTTTAATAACAATGGACTTAGCAGGACAGAGCACAGGACACAGCACCACTGGACTCAGCAGGACAGAGCACAGGACACAGCACCACTGGACTCAGCAGGACAGAGCACAGGACACAGCACCACTGGACTCAGCAGGACAGAGCACAGGACACAGCACCACTGGACTCAGCAGGACAGAGCACAGGACACAGCACCACTGGACTCAGCAGGACAGAGCACTGGACAAAGCACCACTGGACTCAGCAGGACAGAGCAAAGGACAGAGCACCACTGGACTGATCAGCAGGACAGAGCACAGGATAAAGTAACCACTGGATTCAGCAGGACAGAGTGACAGGACACAGCACCACTACTAAATCCAACCTTCCTCTTCCCTGTTCTTAGCCCGACTGAAGATGGCGGCGGCAAGCGGGGAATTTATACTATCCGAGTCTCGCGAGAATCCGATGGCGTGATTTGGAGTCTCAGCCTTGCTTTCACTCATTCTCCCCGCCGGAAATACCCGAACAGTGCTCGGATCGCCGTCGGATCCGCACTGTTCAGGTGGGCTCGGATTACAATAATCCGAGCCCGCTCATCTCTAATCGCTATAGTGAACACATCAAAGTAATTGATGACAATATTGTTTTCCATAAAGTATACACCTTATAAGAACCAATGGTGGAGTCTTTGTAATTGAGTAAAGGGAGGATATTATTTTAACCGTGCCTGTGTTTGATTATTTTCTCACAGGCATAGCAGATATACTGGTGCCTGGAAAACAATATCTCCTTTAATGCCTCATATTTTAGTTGTTAATTGTACGTTTAGTGATATTTTTGGCTTTATGATGATTCATACATTAGTGTTGTTATGGCATTGTGTATTGATTCCTAATATTTAATATGTGTCCAAAAACAAAACTATTGTAATGCAGTGAGTTTCATTCTTTATATAGTACTAAGGAGCATATTCAATTAGCCACGTTACTTGAAAAAGTAACGTGGCGTTAAAAGTATTAAAAGTATTACCAGTATTACGGTAATTCTACCCTTGATTTCAGCTCGCAGCTCCCTGAGCTGCGAGCAGAAAGCTGGCGTTAAAGGTACCGTAATAACGGTAATTACAAGCACTATTACCATAATAACGGTAATATTGCGCAAGCCGTGTTACGTTTGACAGTAACGCGGCCAATTGAATATGCCCCTAAAAGTTTATTGAGTCGCCTTACTATCATTTGTATACAAATGACACTGACATTAATCAAGAAATGTCAGAATTAAGAAAAAGTGGCAGGGTTACACTTATCAGCGACCAGCATAAATCAAACACAAACTCACTTTTCTTGAATGATATGAGATGCTTTGCATGCAATTAGCATGTTGAAATACAGGTTTCTATGATCTTTCTAGGAAAACATGTATTTTTCTTGTACAATTCCGCCATATGATGTAGGATTGCCAAACTTCAAAAATATTATTTTCTAAAAATGTAATTTAAAAAGAAAAAGTGTGTTTTTATTGTCGCAGTATCATGCTATGATATTATGAGGATGTTGATGACAATGATGTTGTTTGTGTAAGTCCTGTACCGGTGAGTTTGTGACACAGGTGTGTGGCAATGTTTTCTAGATGTGATATAAACTGCATGGTCTTTGTGTCGTTGCTCTGTCGCTTAACATCCAGCCAGCTCGCTGCAGACTGAAAGTATATGAAAATAATATTGTGACCTGTGAGGTGGTCAAAATTGAATGGAAATGACTGCAAATTAGTGTTAGAGAGGTTAATAATAATGTAGGTACAAAATAATACCTAAATTATGTTATTTAAGCCCAAAAAAATTTAATTTTTTTACAAATTGCAAAACAAAACCAAAACACGCAATGGCGGTTTTTCCAAAACCAAAACACGAAGGTAATCCAGATCCAAAACCAAAACACGGGGGTCAGTGACCGTCTCTAGTCATAACCATTGGCTAAAAAGATTGAGATTCTGTAAACTCTATGAAGATCTGCCTACACTGCTAATCTGCATGTCCACACTGCAGAATTGGCACAACACCGTTCCATAGTTTTTAGTCCATTTATAAACCCAAATCAATTGACTCGATGTGCTATGGTAAAACAAAACATGATCGTTGGAACATATACACTAATGCGATATCGGACCTAATGGTCGTTTATCATGTGATTAGCACAATAATCAGGTGAAAAACCTGTAGCTGTACCCAGCCGATCTCCAATTACATGATTTTCACACACTGTTAGATTTCTGGAGGCAACATAAAAATAATAACAATGCATTTCAGGTCATGTAATTATTATCTGTGGAGTATGAATTAAATACATATTTTTAATTGTGCCTCAGGCATTGCAAAATATCATAGGCAACAGCATTATAGCTCAATACGTTTAAGTAGTCATGCCACTTACATACACTGGAGGGAACCAGTGCTCTTAATTCAATCCTAAATCACATTTGTTGTGGTAAAGGGAGGAGCAGTTTAAGGGTGTGTTGAGATGGGATGTGCTATTTAGTATGAAATGTGTTCTACTGATGAAAACATTTGTATCTCTGGGGAATCAGGATATTAAAAAAAAACTACAATATGTCAGTATATTTGAAAGACAAATAGGCTCCTGAATTCTAACAAAAAAAATATATAGTGGACACCCACACCTTTGAATGGAGATGAACTGTCATGAAGTCACAAAGGTGGACTACAGCTCTTAACCTTGCATCATACTCATCGGATATTTAACTGCATTAAGAAATGAACTAAACAGGAGAAGCAAGTAAGTGTTACTCATTTCAGGAAAAAGTAACTATTTGAAATAAGACCATTTAAGTAGACAAAGCTTCCTCCGTAGTATGTATTTCTTTGGACAATTAACATTAGATGGAATAATTGTTGTTATTTCCTATAAAATGCAGCCACATATACCTACCATATTAAAGTAAATGTTCAGAGTAGGTTGCATTATGTGCAATGTGCGTTATGTAACATATAATCTCATGCCAGAAGGGATTATGTTAAAGACATATATAATCTAGAACCAGCTGGATGAAAGAAACACCAATTTAACAATTACACTGAAATTAAGCCAACACATATACTGGCTTCCTTTGTTACAAACGGGAGAAAAATGTAGTTGTGTCATTCTCTACGTATATAGACTGAAATAATAATATGCTTCAAACACAACTTTCTCGAAAAGAGGCAAAAAATAAAATGGAAAAATGGGAAACATTTTCTCTGGACTCTAGAAAAGACTTCTTTCAGAATCAACATTCTGCCTTTGTCTCTAGAACAAGCTGTAAACTTACAATAACAAGCTGATGGCTGTAATGTATAGATCATCAGTTGGAATACCATACATGATAGTTATATGATGCCAAAATCTGCTTTAAAAAGGGAATTACATGCTTGTATTTTAATATTGTAACCTCCTTTTGTGTATTGCCTCAGAAAATGTTGCTGCTTTGCAAATAATATGTGCAATTAATGTTCTTTTGTGACTTCATCATTAAGTAAATGACAGAAATCTATGTTATGAGTCTGACTCTACCCAATTCCTTCTTTACAGTTAAAGGGCCACTAAATGTAAAATCCAATCTTCAGATAAGTTTCTACATACACACATATATACAAACAAGTTGCAGAGGGGTGCTCTTACAAATGTTAATGTAGATCGGGAGAAAGTGGGAGAGAAAACATAAATATATATATATATATATATATATATATATATATATATATATATATATATATATATATATATATATATATTAGTTTGCTCATTTGTTGACAAATGTCTTCCACAGTTTTCAAGCTAGCTGACAAATCTTACATAGTTATTTAGTATCGAAAAAAGTAACCTATTAGACCACATAGCACCAACGTAATAAAAGCAACAGAGCGACAAATATTAAAAAACATAATTTTGTGGTTGCAAACAATTGTTTGACTGCTGGAAGGAAACCTCGCCACAACACGACATAACAACACATCATCATCTGCATCACCATTTATTTATATAGCGCCACCAATTCCGCAGCGCTGTACAGAGAACTCACTCACATCAGTCCCTGCCCCATTGTAGTTTACAGTCTAAATTCCCTAACACACACACACACACACACACATACAGACTAGGGTGAATTTGTTAGCGGCCAATTAACCTACCAGTATGTTTTTGGAGTGTGGGAGGAATTCAGAGCACCCGGAGGAAACCCACGCAAACACGGGGAGAACATACATACTCCCCACAGATAAGACCATGGTTGGGAATTTAACTCATGACCTCAGTGCTGTGAGGCAGAAGTGCCAACCACTTAGCCATCGTGCTGCCCAACATCCTATTTTCTAAATAGCATTTAAGGTCTATTTACCAAATAATCTGCTAATATATAAAAACTGCTACACATTACATATCAGACCCACTGCTGTGCTTTTATAACTCGAGGTGGTTCAGTTGGACCCTTGCCAGGTTTTAGGGGGATTAGGCTCCCGGTCGCACTATATATATATATATATATATATATATATATATATATATATATATATATATATATATATATACACACCTTTCATTGATTTCAGATGGTTTTGTAAAATTTGGATCTACAGAGGATGCCAACCTACATACCAGAAGTTATGTATTGGATAGAAGAATCTCGACGAGAAAATGGATTGGAACATTTCTACACCCTGGGTCAGCAACTTGGAAGGTACTGTACACCTCTCAAAGAAAAGAAAAAAAAACAGATTGTCATCTGATGCTCACATGTAGCTGTGCTTTTCATGAATATTTCAAATTAGGCATTCTATACTTTAAAAATGAATGACTCATAAGGTTACCCATATGTCACATTTTTCCCTGAAAAATTTAATTTACATTCTTTATTTTCCCATAATTTTGCAATCAGGAAGAAACACGCAGTGAATTTTATGGTCTGAGCAAAGTTTGTGTCACATGGGTAACCCAGGTTTTCTCAATACATATGCATAAGGCTTGCACCTAATGGCGTTAAAATAATGGATTTCAAAAATGTCAAAAACGGTTCTTTTACTTTTTTGATGGCTATAGCATTGGAAATGTGCTAGATAAAATCATGTTTAAAAATGTTTTTTGGTCATTGTCATCAAAAACCATTACTTATCATTTTAAGAATATACCTAGATATGTACTGGTATGAATGTCATGGGTGTGTGCTATCTATCTATCTCTATATATCTATATATAAATAGTAGAGATGAGCGCACTCGGATTTATGAAATCCGAGCCCACCCGAACGTTGCCGATCCGAGACAGATATGGGTATTGGCGCCAAATTCAAATCTGAAACTGAGGCTCTGACTCATAATCCCGTTGTCGGATCTCGCGATACTCGGATCCTATAAATTCCCCGCTAGTCACCGCCATCTTCACTCGGGCATTGATCAGGGTAGAGGGAGGCTGTGTTAGGTGGTCCTCTGTCCTGCTATATCTCGTGCTGTTCAGTTCAGTGCTGTGCTGTGCTGTGCTCAGTCCAGTGGTGCTGTGTCCTGTGCTCTGTCCTGCTTAGTTCAGTAGTGCTGCTGGGTCCTGTGCTGTGTCCTGTTCAGTCCAGTGGTGCTGTGTCCTGTGCTCTGTGCTTCTAAGGGCATAGTTATTTCCCCATTATTCCCAAGTTTTTAAAAAATAAAAAAAAAGTTATAAAAAAAATAAAAATAAAAAATTTAAAAAAAAAATAATTATAACCAAATTTGCAAAACCAATCCAGCAGTATAAGTCCATTGGTACTGCAATATTACCAAGTTCACACATTCTTGTGCTACATATAATGGAGACCAAAAATTTGGAGGATAAAGTAGGGAAAGATCAAGACCCACTTCCTCCTAATGCTGAAGCTGCTGCCACTAGTCATGACCTAGACGATGAAATGCCATCAACGTCGTCTGGCAAGCCCGATGCCCAATCTCCTAGTACAGGGCATGTAAAATCCAAAAAGCCCAAGTTCTCAAAAAATAGCAAAAGGAGAAACTTAAAATCAGCTGAGGAGAAACGTAAAGTTGGCAATATGCCATTTACGACACGTAGTGGCAAGGAACGGCTTAGGCCCTGGCCCGTGTTCATGACTAGTGGTCCAGCTTCACCCAAGGATCTAAGCCCTCCTCCTCCCCCCCCTACAAAAAAATTAAGAGAGTTATGCTGTCAGGAACAACAACAAAACAGCAAAGAACTCTGCCTTCTAAACAGATGACATCACAAATCCCCAAGGCGAGTCCAAGGGTGTTGTTGGTTGTGAACCCTGACCTTCCCATCACTGTACGAGAAGAGGTGACTCCATCCAGCATTTGCAGCACGCCCTCTGCATATGCTGGAAGGATCACCCACAGTCCAGTTACAGATTTGGCTAATGAAGGTGTGAATGTTGTACACCGGGAAGAGGATATTGATGTAGCTGGCGAGGATGTTGATGATTATGATGCAGACAGATACCAAATTGCCTTTCTCAATTTCTTTTTATATTCTAGATTATATAACGGCTGAATAGTTTTCTGTTTTACTCCTAGTGGAGAGGGGATCTGATGCAGACAGATACCAAACTGCCTTTGTCCATTTCTTTGTATATTTGAATTTCTAGTTCTACAGTCTATGCAGGCTGCTTTATTTATATTCAACTACAAGTGTAGGGCGGGGGGGCATAGATAGCCACCAAAGTAACGTGGTCCATTTAATTACACTTTCTAGCTCCACAGTCTGTGCAGCCTGCTTTTTTTTATCTTCAAAGTATTTATATTTACAAGCCTTGCAATCTAAATTAACTAGAGGTAGTGACATGGTAGAACTCCAAAAGGCAGTTTGGAAGCCCCTGTACAAACTGGCTCTATTTTTTAACTGCGTTGTCCCCCCTCCAGTGTGTACTCGGAAAGAGTTTTTAGTGCAGCGGGGAACCTGGTCAGTGAGTGGCGAAGGAGGTTGCTTCCTCACAACGTTGAAAAAATGATGTTTATAAAAATGAATAATCAATTCCTCAATGAAGTACAGCAATGCCCTCCAGACAGTACAGAGGGACCTGTGGTTGTGGAGTCCAGCGGGGACGAATTGATAATGTATGAGGAGGAGGAAGTACACACTGTAGGGGGAGAGGAATCAGAGGTTGAGGATGAGGACGACATCTTTCCTCAGTAGAGCCTGTTTAGTTTGTACAGGGAGAGATGAATTGTTTTATTAGTGTGGGGGCCCAAACAAACCAATCATTTCAGCCAAAGTTGTTTGGTAGGCCCTGTCGCTGAAATGATTGGTTTGTTAAAGTGTGCATGTCCTATTTCAACAACATAAGGGTGGGTAGGAGGGTCCAAGGACAATTCCATCTTGGAACTTTTTTTGGGCATAATATGACCAATCAACAGTCGTTTGCCATGTTCAAAAAGTAAAACCAAATTTAAACAAATTCAGGAAATTAAACCAAAAGTAAAATGCCCTGTCATAATTTAAAACAAGAGGGATTGACGTGCTCTAGAACTACTGTATTGTTGTTTATATTTTATAAACACTACACTTGAAAGCTTGAGTCTTTCAATGAAAAAGTAACTCTCCATTGCACGAATATTTGCAACAGGGACAATTTTAGGGTTAAGAAAGTCAACTAATAACACTTCGACGCTGTCTGTCTTTATAAACACTACACTTGGAAGTTGGAGGAGGTATTGTGGCCCCGGCACCAAATTTACTACCGGGGCCACTCCACTGTGCAGTCCATATTTAGGTGTATCAGATATTAAACAACGGTGACAGTTGATGCCCAATTTTTTAATTATATTGTTGGCGCTGTAAAAAATTGTGTTCCGGGCACACCACACTACGCAGTCCATATCCTTTTTTGGTGGAATTCTGACCCGTGGAGGGTTTTTTAATTATATTGTGGCCTCGGTACCAAATTGTGTACCGGGGCCACCACACTACGCAGTCAAGATAAATAGATGCGTATCATAGATAAAGTACATTCAGTGTTGTGGGGCAAATTGAAAAATATTCAAAATGCACTGACATTATCAAAAACAAGAGGTTTTTCACACGCTGAAACTCCAACATGTATATGATGGAGAGGATGGAGGAGCAGCCGTATGTGCAGTGTAATGCAGACCTGTTGAAGGTTTTTTATATATTTTATTGTGGTGCCCAGTGCCCACTACTCTACGCAGTCCAGATACTATTTTTGGGTGTAATTCAGACCTGTTGAAGGTTTTCTATATATTTTATTGTGGTGCCCAGTGCCCACTACTCTACGCAGTCCAGATACTATTTTTAGGTGTAATTCAGACCTGTTGAAGGTTTTCTATATATTTTTTATTGTGATGCCCAGTGCCCACTACTCTACGCAGTCCAGATACTATTTTTGGGTGTAATTCAGACCTGTTGAAGGTTTTCTATATATTATATTGTGGTGGCCAGTGGCCAGTCCTCTACGCAGTCCAGATACTATTTTTGGGTGTAATTCAGACCAGTTGATGGGTTTTTAATTGTATTGTGGGGAACACTCCTCTACGCAGTCCAGAAAGATACCTCATTGCAACGTTTTGTACTAAAAAAAAAAATTATTGTGAGGTGTTAGGTGTTCAGAATAGCCTTTAAATTAGTCGAAATTATTGTTATTGAATGTTATTGAGGTTAATAATAGCGTAGGAGTGAAAATAAGCCCAAAAACTTGATTTTTACACTTTTTAGTTTTTTTTTCAAAAAAAATCCGAATCCAAAACCTTAAATCCGAACCAAAACGTTTCGGCAGGTGTTTTGCAAAACAATCCGAACCCAAAACATCGAGAAAATCCGGATCCAAAACACAAAACACGAGACCTCAAAAGTCGCCGGTGCACATCCCTAATAAATAGCACTACCTGTACAGAAGCTGTGGAGGTTTGTAGTTATCTTTTTGTAGTTTGGTAGCTTAAAATAAAAGACTTTAGGGTTTATGGTTTCCAAAATTACTTGAGCGAGACAAATGTAGTGACCATCTCAAACAAAATCATTAGCTCCGATTACAACCTGATAGCGTTTATGTTGCATTATGTGAAAAAGATTCTTGTTTAATATGTATTGAGAACATATATTGTATGCTGACATTTAAAAATTGATCTGGCTCATAAGTGCTACAAATATGAACACTCCCGACAGACAGCAGTAGAAACAGCACTACTCAGAATGTGAAAAGTGCAAAAGACTCTACTGACCCCCTGCTCTGTTTTATTAATACAATTTATCACTAGACATAATGAAGACAAATATTATGCAGTGATACTTTCCCTTTAATGAAGCAAGATACGCCCAATATTCATCATCATCATCAGCATTTATTTATTTAGCGCCAGCAAATTCAGTAGCACTTTACAATTGGGAACAAACAGCAATAAAACAATACTGGTTAATATATACAGACAGAGAGATATGAGGGTCCTGCTTGCAAGCTAACAATCTATGGGACAATGGGAGTTTGATAAACAAGGGTAAGTGCTACATATTTCATATTGGTCCAGCTAGAATGCAAAGGTAAAAAGTACGTAGTGGCCTATATGATCCAGTCACACAGCACAGTTGGTCAGTGGGTTGTTGTCTTGTGTTTAGTGTGTAGAGGGTGGTAATAGGGTAACCTAGAGAGAGAGATTAAGAGGGTGGTAGAAGAATATTATAAGCTTGTCTGAAGAGGTGGGTTTTCAGAGAACGCTTGAAGGGTTGAAGACTAGAGGAAAGTCTTATTGTGCGAAGGAGGTAAATTCCACAAAATGGGTGCAACACGAAAAAGTCCTGTAACCGTCAATGTGAGGATGTTTTGAAAGTGGAAGAGAGACACAGATCTTGTGCAGAACGGAGGTGTCGAGTTGGGAGATATTTTGATACAAGTGAGGAGATGTACGTTGGTGCAATTTTGTTGATGGTCTTGTATGTTAGAAGAATAATATATTAGCGTCGTTGAAAAACACGTAACCAATGTAGACTGACAGAGTGGCTTGGCAGAGGAAGAACGATTTGCAAGGAAAATCAATCTAGCTGCTGCATGCAAAATAGATTGTAGGGGTAATCTGGGGTAGTCTGATTTTGGGAAGACCAGTAAGGAGGGAAGTGCAATAGTTGATGCGGGAGATGATGAGTATATGAATTAAAGGTTTTGAAATGTCTTCTGTGATATATGTACATATTCTGGAAATGTTTTTTAGATGTATGCAGCATGATAAAAATATAAATTTGATGTGGGGAACAAAGGATATTTGTGAGTTAAGGATTACACCTAGGCAGAGAGCTTGTGGGGTGGGATTTATGGTCATGTTGTCAACAGAAATAAAAATGTCAGGCAGGAGCTTCTATTGGTGGGTGGGAAAATTATTAGCTCTGTTTTTGAAAGATTGAGTTTGAGTTGGAAAGAGGACATCCAAGACGAAATGGCAGAAAGACAGTCAAAATTCTTTGCAGCACCTTCAGCAACAGATTAAATTGGTTGTCCCATCATCAAAGAGAAAATAACATGCTGAACTGGATACTAGAGCACCTGTAGAACTTGGTATGGGCTGTAACATAGTACACCAGAATAACCATGTTAATTTAATTTGAATGTTTAATTGTTCACAATGAAGGAAATATGAACAATATTCATTATATTATATTGTCTGCTGTTAAATGCTATAGTTAGTGAAGACAGCATTTAACCACTTGTCTTACAACCTTCATAGAACTGTTATGATGGGACTCTGATATATTATTACTTCACATTTCATCATGCAAATATTGAAAATGTTTCAGCAAATATGCTTCTGTGTCACATAGGTATATTTCGAGCTTATTATGAGCCTATTGAGCCACCCCTTTGCTTGTAACCTCAATCATGTCAATAACCTAGACAGACCATGCACCAGTATTAATAAATCTAGAGGAAATCACACTCACTAGAACAAGAGGTATATTAACTAAACTGCGGGTTTGAAAAATGGAGATGTTGCCTATAGCAACCAATCAGATTCTAGCTGTAATTTTGTAGTACGTACTAAATAAATGCTAACTAGAATCTGGTTGCTATAGGCAACAACTCCACTTTTTCAAACCCGCAGTTCATCATCATCGGCTATTTATATAGCGCCACTAATTCCGCAGCGAGGTACAGAGAACTCACTCACATCAGTCCCTGCTCCTTTGGCTCTTACAGTCTAAGTTTCCTAACATTCACACACACAGACAGAGAGAGACTAAGGTCAATTTAATAGTAGCCAAATCATCTACTAGTACTTTTTGTAATGTGGGAGAAAATCGGAGCACCAAGAGGAAACCCACGCAAACACAGGGAGAACATACAAACTCCACACAGATAAAGCCATGGTCAGGAATCAAGCTCATGACCCCAGTGATGTGAGGCAGAAGTGCTAACCACTAAGCCGTGCAGTTAAGTAAATATACCCTTTAGTCTTAAGTCTTAATTGGAGAATTAATGAATCCCTCCTTAATATTTCTGACTTCAAGCAACAAATGTCCTTTTTGAAACCATGTTTTTTTATTTCAAGATAGTGTGAATCTAGGGTTTTAAATACATTTGAGGGAACATATAATAAGAACATCACAAATAAAGATAACCTAATATTCTCTACCCCTAACACCCAAACCTTTAATATCTGGATTTGCTCTAATTAATTCATCAAAGGATCCTGTCTACTGCCATTAGCAATGTGAATAGTGTTGGAAATCATGCAGAATCACCCTGAACAAAACCCACTCGATAACCTTGGGAAGCACTTTACAGAGTCTAGGAGGTATATTTACTAAACTGCGGGTTTGAAAAAGTGGAGATGTTGCCTATAGTAACAATCAGATTCTAGCTTTCATTTATCTAGTGTATTCTACAAATCGACAGCAATAATCTGATTAGTTGCTATAGGCAACATCTCCACTTTTTCAAACCCACAGTTTAAATATAGCCCTAGAAGTGAAAAAATTAGAAAAGGATTTAATATCATTACTTCATAAAGATGGGTCAATAGCTGTCACAAGAGTTTGGGCCTTGGTCTGCCTTATGTATTAGAGTAATTTTAGCTTCTAGTGTGATAAAGGAGGCTTACCTTTTAATATGTAATTAAATATACTGCATAAATGAGAGAGAAAAGTATTTTTACTTGTTTTTTTATTAAGCATCTGAAGAGATACTTGGGTCTTATATGACCTCTGACTCTCTCCCAGAGGACTCTTTCCGCACATGCTCAACCCTACTGTCAATTTAGGCAATCTACAGCTTGACAGAAAGGAGTATATTTCCTTATTTAGGAAATTTTTAAATCATTAGTAGAGTTGTAGAATTTTTGGTAGAATTATTTTAATAGATCATTGTTTTAGAACCTTTTTTGTTTCTTTTGTAGAAAGTGTATTTCTAGGGCAGATTTTGCATATTAGTTCTGAGCTAATAGCTTGTCAATGTTATCACCATTTTTATAGTACTTCAGGTTCAGTCATCTAAGATTTCTCTCTGCATGGGCCAATATAAGAATATTTATCTCCCCTCTCGTGCTCATGGGTTCCTCCAGGTAATTTTTTCTAAAGTATTTTTATGTTTCCTTTCCAATTGATAGAGCCGATTAGAAAGATGCTTTGTGAGTGTGTTCACTTTTAATATAGGAAGGCAGTTTGCATATTACCCCCTTCCCTATTACAGCACTATGGTCATCCCAATAGGTCATAATATCTCGACATTGGTTCAAAGTAAAATATTCCTGAATAATTGAGAAAGATTTAATTGATTTCTGTATATTGTAATAGGAATCAATTTAAACAACCCAAATTTTAGAGGTTCCCACTTGTCCCAAAAGGGTCATATCTATCCAGTGGGGTATGAAGAGCCCACTGGGAAAATAAAATTGTAGAAATAGAATAAAAAGGGGTGTGGCCAGCCTTCACTGAGGCATTACCAGCCCCTGGAGGGGACTTTGTCAGCCCAAAAAAGTCATGCCTAGTGCAAAGAGTGCACAGTCTGGGATAATGTCTTGACTGAGTAGAACAGTCATCCAAAAATCGGGACTTTCCCCCCATACTCAGGACACTTGGCAGACTGTTGTGCTCTCTCTGTTAGGAACCCCTCCAGCCAGTATAGCAAAACCCGGAGTCTGCGGGGGCGTGGTTTGGACGCCATACTGAGAAGAGCACATTTAGTGGAGCTGCGGCAATACTATCCTTTTTCCCCCCAAAATACCTCTACTAACCCGACAAGATTATCAGATAAGCTGGGCTGAATGTCCTGAGCATGTGAGGGGACCCTCAAATTCTCTCTGGGCACTGGACGGACCGCCTAAATTGGCTGGCAGTGTGAGCGGCCTACACTGACCACCAATCCTAAGGTCAGTTCACCGGAACCCCACCGAGAGGCAGCTCCCTCTGATTCCCCCATCATTGGACGATACCTGAGTCCGGAGAGGTCCGGTGACTCAGCCACTGTCTGGAGGCCTCACACCGCAGACACCGCCGCGGCCCCTGGCTCGAGCGGCACCTCAGTCCCCCTCACTTCCGGTCCACGGCAGCCAGCTTCCGGTCGGCGCGCTGACCCGGGACGGTGGAGGCACTCAAGAAATAAATGGCCTAGCAAATGAGCTCTCCCTGCCAGAAGACCAGATCGCTGGCCTGCAAACTGCTAGCTCCTCAGGACAGAGGGACCCTGCTGCTGACAA
Organism: Mixophyes fleayi; assembly: GCF_038048845.1. Taxonomy (NCBI): domain Eukaryota; kingdom Metazoa; phylum Chordata; class Amphibia; order Anura; family Limnodynastidae; genus Mixophyes; species Mixophyes fleayi. Next base: position 221,959,386 of record NC_134402.1, on the reverse strand, counting down.
CAGCTGAGGCACTAGTCCGTCAATTGACATCTGCATCCCTGCCTTGATCTCCATCGCGAGACACACTCGGCAACGGCACAAAATATTGCAGGTCAGTAAAACAGCCCTCGCCTGCCATAGCATTTGTGACCCAGCATCAATTCTGACACCCTCCCTGGGACAAGGAAGAAAGGCTCCAGCAGTTAAGATGTTAATCACAATCAAAAGCAGCACTCTATCATCCTTCCTACCTAAGATTTGCTGCCCTCTGCTGGTCCCTCTGAAAATTACGTCTGAAACTACTATCTAACTCAGCACGCCTGGTCATAGACCATGTATCAAACGACAGGGCCCTGTCTACCTACAAAGAACTTTAACATTGTGCTAAAAATCGGTTAGATGGCGGAATAGTCCACCCACTGGGGGGAGACGAAATGTGACAAAGCAGATCATTGTTTTAAAGCAAGGCTATATGCAACCTCTGTACTTATATTCTATACTGGTAGACTTCGGTATGTCTCTCATGGGCAAAGATAAGAAGAATCAGTCCAAGTGGAAACCTACGGAAACACCTTGGCGCCAGGATCTACGGCAATATCTCCATTCTGCAACCGCTCCTTCAGAACAAGATAATAGCTCGCCGTCTTCACCAGAAGTGGCTAAGGCTGCAGAAATGGCCAACTCAACTGAATCAGCCTCCACTGATTGCTCGATGAGTACAAATCAAGACATCAGGGCGATTTTGCAATTAGTAAAATCCTTACCTACAAAGGCAGAGCTCCCCTCTAAGAAAGACTTTGAACATCTGGAGTCCAGACTTAAGGAGACAGTTAAGAAGGAGGTAGCCACTCTACAAGCAGATCTGGCTCGACTGTCATCTAGAATGTCTAAATTAGAGGATTTCAGAGAGGAATTTGAGACACGCCATGATACTTTTAGCGACACAGTAGCTCAACAAGCTCAAGAGATACAACTGATCAACAGTAGAGTTGACGATCTCGACAATAGAGGACGTAGGAACAACCTACGAATTCGGGGTATCCCTGAAGACATACCCACTCGACCTAATTGCCTTCCTCACTAAGGTCTTCAATGAGATCTTACAACAAGACCCTACCTCCAGTATTCAATTTGACAGAGCCCATAGGGCCCTCAGACCACGAGGGTCTCCGTCTGATCGCCCAAGAGATGTGATCTGCCGCCTGCATTACTATGTACAGAAAGAAGCTATTCTCCAGAAATCTAGGAAACTGGATAATATTGACTACGATGGCAATAGACTTCAGATCTTCCAAGACCTCTCGTGGCAAACCTTGCAGTTACGCCGGATGCTTAGACCTTTGACAGACATACTGCGTTCTAAGAACATTAAATACCGCTGGGGGTTTCCTCTTAGCTTGCAAGTGTCTAACAACGGAAGGATGGAGATCTTGAGAACACCTCAAGACATTAAACCATTCTGCTCACACTTGGGCTTACAGGAGGTAACACTTCCGGACTGGCATCAACATTCCGTCCGACTACATCCAACTAGCAGTGAAACTTGGCAAACAGTTGGAAGCCCCAGAAATGCGATGGACGCCGAGACCCACCGGAAACCCTGGATCCTTAATCTTACTTTTGCTGTAGGCCCTCTTACAAATTTCTACACTATGCAACTGAAAATTCTTGGTAACCTTTGGACTGTCTCATGTCACTTGGGCGTTCCTTACAGAGGGGTTTATACCCGTCCCTGTATCCCTCTATCCTGGCTAGGCTAGAGAAATTGAATATCTGATCTAAGTTTAAGGTCAACAATGGCTGTCACGGCTCTCAGGTATATTCCACAATATTAATGTACAGAAACAATGATGCTGTTAAACTTAAATATTTATTGTGAATACAGGCAGGGGTGGATCTCAGTGGCTGAAGGGCCAGGCAAGGGATGAAACAAAATGTCCAGAAATAATATGCAAAACAAAAGTCTTTTAAACTTGCCAGGCTCCAGAGTTGCAGAGTGAAGTCAGAGTGAAATCAGAGTCCAAAGTCCAGGTAATTATAAATAGCAAAATCCAGAGTTGTAACATAAACAGGGTTCCAGAGCTGAAACACATGCAGATATCCAGAGCTGAAACACATGCAGATATCCAGAGCTGAAACACATGCAGATATCCAGAGCTGAAACACATGCAGATATCCAGAGCTGAAACACATGCAGATATCCAGAGCTGAAACACATGCAGATATCCAGAGCTGAAACACAAGCAGATATCCAGAGCTGTAACACAAACAATGAACCAGCAGGGAATGATTGCCACGGGTCAGTCTTTATGGTCTGGTGATCAAGATAACACTGAGCAGCTGAGTGAAGACACAGAATCCACATAGCGGCCACTAGTGGGTAAAACTCAGAACTGCACCTGTAGCTGTAAGTATCAGGCCATAACAGTACGCCCCCTTAAACAAAGCGGATTCCAGATGCTTTTTTTTCTTTTCCTCTCCAAAATCTAGACAGCAGATTTTTTCTTCTTATGGGCTTTGGAACGATGACTTTTCTTTTCAGATGCAGGTGTCCGGACCGGAGCTGAGCACATAGCTGTTTCAGGAGCTGGAATATCATCAAATGCTAAAGCTTGCACTAGAGATAATGTTGGTTCCGGTGAAGACATAGAAGCTTCTATGGTATCAGAGGCTGGGTCAAAAAGAGAGGGTGGTCCAAACTTCTTTGCCACTGCACCGATGAAGATGCTGGTATGGTAGAGAATGGGGTGATCAGATTCTATCAATGACTGCGCCCACTCCAGAGCCTTTCCTTTAAAACCCATTAGTATGGTAGCTACTTGATTATAGCTAATGGCATAATAAGTAGGATTGAAATTATTGAAACACTGCCGTGTAAGAGCACAAAATTGATCCAGGTCCCCATCAAAAGGCAGAGGCTGAAACATGGCAAGGTTACAGGCGGTAGCCTTGGCAATTTTAGCACAGGAATCTATGGCTGGACACTCTGAAGACTTTGGATGTGGGTTAGCAGCTGTTTCCTTGGACTGGGCATCCGACTCAGAAGGCCCGGACTGGGCACCGAGCTTGGAGAACTCAGATTGAGTACATACATCCGAAGGCCCGGGCTGGGCACACAACTCAGGAAGCTCAGATTGAGCACATACATCAGAAGGCCCGGACTGGGCAAGCGGCTTAGAGAACTCAGGTTGAGCATATATATCAGAAGGCCCGGACTGGGCACACAGCTTAGAGAACTCAGGTTGAGCATACATATCAGAAGGCCCGGACTGGGCACACAGCTTAGAGAACTCAGGTTGAGCATATATATCAGAAGGCCCGGACTGGGCACACAGCTTAGAGAACTCAGGTTGAGCATATACATCAGAAGGCCCGGACTGGGCACACAGCTTAGACTGGACAGCGGTAAGAGGAGCCTCGGACGCGGCAGCCCTGTGAGGAACCTCGGACGCGGCAGCCCTGTGAGGAGCCTCGGACGCGGCAGCCCTGTGAGGAGCCTCGGACGCGGCAGCCCTGTGAGGAGCCTCGGACGCGGCAGCCCTGTGAGGAGCCTCGGACGCGGCAGCCCTGTGAGGAGCCTCGGACGCGGCAGCCCTGTGAGGAGCCTCGGACGCGGCAGCCCTGTGAGGAGCCTCGGACGCGGCAGCCCTGTGAGGAGCCTCGGACGCGGCAGCCCTGTGAGGAGCCTCGGACGCGGCAGCCCTGTGAGGAGCCTCGGACGCGGCAGCCCTGTGAGGAGCCTCGGACGCGGCAGCACTGTGAGGAGCGTCGGTCGCGGCAGCACTGAGTAAAAACTCGGGCTGGACCGCACTGACCGGCAACTCGGGCTGGACCGCACTGTCCGGCAACTCGGGCTGGACCGCACTGTCCGGCAACTCGGGCTGGACCGCACTGTCCGGCAACTCGGGCTGGACCGCACTGTCCGGCAACTCGGGCTGGACCGCACTGACCGGCAACTCGGGCTGGACCGCACTGACCGGCAACTCGGGCTGGACCGCACTGACCGGCAACTCGGGCTGGACCGCATAAACTGGCAACTCGGGCTGAACTGTATTGACCAACAACTCGGGCTGGACCTTCAATAATGTCTTTTGAGCGGACTGAAAGGGTAGCGCCCTCTCTGAAGCAGATAGTATCTCGGGACAGGAGGCAGAGGCTGGCACCTCAGGACAGGAGGCAGAGGCTGGCACCTCAGGACAGGAGGCAGAGGCTGGCACCTCAGGACAGGAGGCAGAGGCTGGCACCTCAGGACAGGAGGCAGAGGCTGGCACCTCAGGACAGGAGGCAGAGGCTGGCACCTCAGGACAGGAGGCAGAGGCTGGCACCTCAGGACAGGAGGCAGAGGCTGGCAGCTTGGCACTGGAGGCAGGAGCTTGAAGCTTGGCACTGAAGGCAGGAATAAATGGTGGAACATAAACAAATTTGGAATGCAGAGAGGAAACAACAGGGGATGGATCAGTAGGCTGAGGTGGTCTACGGATAAGACAGTCCTGTAAGAAGTGCTTATTGCTGGCACAGTACAGACACAATTTGTTTGTTATTCTGCGCCGCCGCTCCTCTTCGGATAGATGGGGGCGTGGACCACCTGTGAACCGGGAATTAGTTAAACCATAGTTCTTAGTAAACTGCAAATTTCTAGGAGCATAATTACAAGGTGCTGCTTGCACAGATTCCACAGCAGAGAGGGTTGGTGGAGACAAATCACCTGCTTCTGCATTAGAAGAGACAGAGTCTGACAGCCTCCTGAGTGGGTCCATAAGCAAGGTAGAAAATTGAGCCAGCTGAGAACGTAACAGAATTATGTCCATTTGTAATGCCTGTAGCATAAATGAGTCCGAAGAAGCTGACACAGGTGTGGCCCCAGCGAGATCCATGAGATTGGGCTGGTTCATTCTATCACGGCTCTCAGGTATATACCACAATATTAATGTACAGAAACAATGATGCTGGTAAACTTAAATATTTATTGTGAATACAGGCAGGGGTGGATCTCAGTGGCTGAAGGGCCAGGCAAGGGATGAAACAAAATGTCCAGAAATAATATGCAAAACAAAAGTCTTTTAAACTTGCCAGGCTCCAGAGTTGCAGAGTGAAGTCAGAGTGAAATCAGAGTCCAAAGTCCAGGTAATTATAAATAGCAAAATCCAGAGTTGTAACATAAACAAGGTTCCAGAGCTGAAACACAAACAGATATCCAGAGCTGTAACACAAACAGATATCCAGAGCTGTAACACAAACAGATATCCAGAGCTGTAACACAAACAGATATCCAGAGCTGTAACACAAACAATGAACCAGCAGGGAATGATTACCACTGGTCAGTATTTATGGTCTGGTGATCAAGATAACACTGAGCAGCTGAGTGAAGACACAGAATCCACATAGCGGCCACTAGTGGGTAAAACTCAGAACTGCACCTGTAGGGACTTAGTGCAGAAAAGTATCAGGCCATAACAATGGCCTTATATGCTGACTGTTTTTTGTAGTCACTCAAGTCCTTTATAGTTAGAATATATAAATCCTAAAGTGACACCACATTAAGCAGATATGATAGTTCAATGTTCCTGCTGTTGACCCAGATCTCTCTGGTTTATACCTGCTGGAGGTCTTACCACTAACTGTGAGACCTGCTAAGTTGTTGTTGTTATTGTCATTACCACTTCTTCTGGTCTTGCTGTTTAGGCCATTACAATTCTCTGATATACTGATAAGATGCCTCTGTTAGTCACTGTCGTTAACCCCCCCTTTACCCCCCACCACTGGAAGAAACCCGAGAGATGGTTGTGGCTCCTCCACCCCCGTCTCCCTGGAGCGGTTTGATGGTATACTATCTGTTGTGTTTTTTTCAGTTTTTTCATTGGTGTCTGTCAGTGTTGTTTCCCCCCTCATGTGGCTTCCCTACCCCCCATCTCGCTAATTTCAACTTATATAACACTTTACTTACTTGCAAGGTTCAAGGTCATTTATTGCTTGCAAATGCCAACCCAACTGCTCAGTTATGAGACTGACAGAAGCACGGTTCTGAGATACTTAGATCCACCATGACAGATAAATTTAAATTGGTTTCAATTAATGCCAAGGGTCTTAACCTCCCTGAAAAAAGATCACGAGCATTGAGAGAGATGAGACATCTGGGAGCAGATGTTGTCTTTTTTCAAGAAACCCACTTTAAGCAGGAATCTGCCCCACGGCTCTCAGATGGCTTCTACACTTCCTCATATTTTAGTAACAATAGAGAGGGCAAGACGCTGGGAGTGGCTACCCTGTTCTCTAAGAGATTACCCTTCTCAGATTTTCAGAAAATTTGTCTAGTGGAAGGAAGAGCACTTCTGATAAAATGTCAATTATTTGATGTTACATATACTTTTGTGAACTTATATCTGCCTAACCAAGGTCAACCACTGTTTATTTCACAGGTATTAGATAAGGTCGCAGAATATGCGGAGGGAATTCTGCTTGTGGGAGGCAATCTCAATTGGACCCTTCAACCAGAAATTGACACCTCCAATGGCCGGACGGGGGTGCGCAGATCGCAACATTGTAAGGTTAGACGTACACTTCATGAACACCAACTGGTCGACACATGGCGCCTGCAACACCCAGGGGAGAGGGACTATTCCTTTTTCTCCCACCCCCATGAGGTATACTCACGAATTGACTATCTGCTCCTTCCACAACGGTTCCTACCTAACCTCCTAACAACATCTATTGGTCAAATAATCTGGTCAGATCACGCCCCTATTTCATTGACTTTTCAACTTTCTCATTTAAAGACAAAAAAATGCATTTGGCGCCTAAACGAGCTTCTCCTCCAAAATACATATTGTAGGGACCAACTGACTGCTGCATTAGATGATTATATTTCTGACAATGTTACTCCAGACGTCTCGAGTATTGCTATCTGGGAAGCGCATAAATGCGTTATCAGAGGGAAACTTATTGAGTTAGGCTCCCGTATGAAGAAAGAGAACATTGCGTATCGAGATCACCTACTTCAGCAGATTAGGGACTTAGAGACGACACATAAATCCAACATGTCTAAGGACCTGTTGAACAAGCTCAAGGAGCCGAGGGCGGCACTTAACAAATTACTTTATGATAAAGTGAAACTTGACTTCCAGAGGTGTCGCCATCGTTTCTTTCGCTGGGGAAACAGGCCGGGAACAATGTTGGCTAGGGCTCTGCGTAAACAGCGAGCTAAGGCTTACATTGCCATGATTAAGGATAACAATGACCGGGAGTGCAAATTAACTGCTGACATAGCTGGTGCATTCCACACATACTACACAAAATTATATAATCTCGAAACTCAAGAACCTGACCCTATAGATGCCACACACTCAGTTCAGATTGAGGCATATTTAAAGGAGATCAGTTTTCCCACTCTCTCAAGATCAGATAGAGATAAACTGGAACAACCTTTCACTGAAGGGGAGTTGAGGGAGGCAATTAAATCAACACCTTCGGGTAAAAGTCTGGGCCCTGATCGCTTTTCCATTGCATACTATAAGACCTTTAAAGATAAGTTGATACCCCTGATGGTGCCGGCCTTTAATGCGATCTCCAACGACTCCGCTTTCTCCCCACAGAGTTTGGAAGCCCATATAACGGTGATCCCCGGCAAGGAAAGGACCCCTCTCAATGTGCAAGCTATAGGCCTATTTCCTTGCTGAATGTAGATGTTAAGTTGTACGCAAAACTTATCGCAAATAGATTAAAATACCTACTTCCAGATCTGATTCACTCAGACCAGGTGGGCTTTGTCCCGGATCGCGAGGCACGGGACAACACCACCAAGGTGATAGATTTGATTTACTCTGCTTCATGCTCAACAACGGCTTCAATGCTCTTGTCTACAGATGCAGAAAAGGCCTTTGACCGTGTGAGTTGGCCGTTTATGAGAGGGCTCCTGGAGCATCTTGGATTAGGCCCATTGGGACTTCATAGAATCTTAGCACTTTATAGACAACCCAGGGCTAGAATTAAAATTAATGGCGATCTGTCGGAACCGGTGATGATTAATAATGGCACTAGGCAGGGGTGTCCGCTGTCTGCGCTCATATTTGTGCTGTGTATAGAGGCATTGGCAAGGGCAATCAGGGCCAATCCGAATATATCTGGTGTCCAGGTGGGTGAGAGAGAACATAAACTCGCTTTATTCGCGGACGACCTTTTGGCCGTTATTACCAACCTGGTTGTTTCCCTACCCAACTTGGTTAAAGAATTCCGAAGGTTTGGTTTACTATCGAACTTCAAAATTAACTATGGCAAGTCAGTGGCTCTGAATATTAATACCCCGGCCCCCGTGGTGAAGGGCTTAAAATGTGCCTTCCCTTTTATTTGGCATCCCACCCAATTGAAATATTTAGGCGTAGTACTTTCTAACGATCTCTCGCGCCTATACGACCTCAACTTTAAACCACTTCTTGGGAATCTCCGGGCTGATTTGAGAGAGTGGCAGAGCAAGAATTTCACATGGATAGGTAGGGTTAACATTATAAAAATGAATGTCTTACCTCGACTTCTCTACCTCATACAGACATTACCTATTTTAATCCCGACTCCTGGTTTCAGGGCATCCAACGTTTGGTGCGGGACTTTGTGTGGAGTGGGAGGCGCCCAAGATTCAAGCACAAAACTTTATTTAGACGAAGACACTTGGGGGGTCTCCAGCTTCCCCACATACCCTCAGACTATGATGCTGCAATCTTAACCAGAATAATGGAGATGTCAGTTCAAGAGGGTAGGAAACAATGGGTAGCGATCGAATCATCATATCTCGACTCTTCTAGTACTACGTTAATTTGGTTAACCAAATTACCCAGAATCTCGCACCCTACCCTAGGGCCCACTCTTATTAAATGGTCTAAGTTAAGAACGCTTACTCATATATCATCTTTAATATCCCCACTAACGGCTTTGTTCAATAACCCTAAGTTCCCCCCTGGAACTACTCCATTAGCGTTTAACCTGTGGTTGCGAGCAGGAATCCATCGTGTCGGCCAGTTGGTGGGAGCTACTGGGGTCCTCTCATTTGTAGAGATTCAAACTAAGTGGAAACTACTGAATATAGAGATCTGGCGATATCTCCAGCTTAAACATTTTCTCTCCTTTAGTCTCTCAAAACATGATATTAATAGGAATTTGACAGTCTTTGAATCCCTTTGTAGCAAACCTCACCACACCCCACACTCCTTATCGACTATCTACAAACTCTTAATCGAGTTTCGCTTTAGATCTCCCCTGAAATTCCTCCCGGATTGGGAAAGGGATCTAGGAATAGAACTACGAGAGACTGATTGGTCGAAAATTTTCCAGGCAATCCATGCTTGCTTACCTAACGTCTCAATATTAGAGACCCACTTTAAGGTTCTTACCAGGTGGTACAGATGCCCGGAACATCTTGCAAAAATGTTTCGCGGACTGTCTAGTGCCTGCTGGAGATGTAGTTCAGGATCAGGATCTTTATTACATATCTGGTGGGATTGCCCCGTACTACAACCCTTTTGGTCGCAGGTTATAGACATCACACGGAAGATGCTTAGCCAGGCTATTCCCGATACCCCGGTGTACTGGCTCCTCAATAAAGTAGATATTACTTTAAAAAATCTCTGTTAAAATTTGTGATAGCCGCCAAGGCAGTCATACCTGTGAGATGGAAAACAACCACGCCACCAAATGTTCGGGATTGGATCAGGAGATTAGAATATTACAGGTCCATGGAAGAATTATATTTGTCAGATAGGGACTCTTTTGTAACATATTATACTATATGGAGACCTTGGTTGGACTTTATAGATTCGCCAGAGTTTGCGGCTTTGGGTTCATTCGTCTGAAACATGTATCTTTAGGTTACAGGGGTGAACCAGCCGTCTGTAATGGTTGGATTAGGCTATGTTCTATATTTCCTCTGTATATTGTTACGAGCCGCCGCGGCTCGCTTCCTGCGCTCCCTGGTGTCCCGGCCGTCACCTTGAAGACCGGGACGTCGCTTCCGCCCAGCACCCGACCGTTGCTAAGGCAACGGTCAGACGCTCCTTCAGCGCGGCGTCCCGGCAGTATAGAGAGCCGGGCGCGCACGCGCATTCAGTAGATTATTTATTGGATTCAGCCTGTGGGCTGAATTAGCAGGCATTAGCCTGCAAGTGTGTAAACTTCAGGGGCAAGCCCTGATTGGCCTCTCTGTGTATTTAAGGCAGTGAGGTCTGCAGCCTCACTGCTGGTTATAGCGTTCTTCCCTCAGTCCTGCTGCCTGCTTGTTCTATCTGTTTGGTTATTGCTACCTTGGATTGACTACCCGTGTTTTGACCCCTGCTTGTTCCTGGACCTGAGAACCTTCTCTTCTGACCTTGACCCTTTTGCCTGGATTCCGGATTTTGCTTCTTTGCCTGTGTGTCTGACCCTTCGCTTGTCCCTGGATTTTGTATCTGTGCTTGTGACCTTTGACCTTGGATACCTCTTCACTACAGCCCGCCAATCACTCCACTCCTGGGTACTCCTTTAAGTCAGTACACATTACTCGACCCTCGGTCGGCCCGCAGCCAAGTCTGTCCCCACCACTAGGGGCTCCAGCGAACACCGGGCCTTCAGAGTAGTCCCTGAGTTTCACTGTACTGGCTTGGGAGTTCCTAACATATATGCTGTAGGCCTTTTATTATTATGATGACTTGCATCATGCCATCCCCCATTCTTTCCTTATGTTTCTTTGTTATATCCCCCCCCCCCCTGTCTGTCTTTATGTTTTATATGTCAGGTCAGCTATACCCACCTTTCGTAGATGGGTATGTTCGCACTCTCTGACACATTTAGCCACCTTTGGCTTAGTACTATGTTGTTATGATGTTATAATCTCTTTATCACTCGCCATCCAAAGCGAATACTGTTGAAATTACATATATGTAACCTGTGTTTGTTGCTAAAAACCTCAATAAAAACTTATTCAAAAAAAAAAAAAAAGTCTGTTCCGAAAGTCTGGTGTTCACTGTTGCCCCTAGTGGTGGGGACAGACTTGGCTGCAGACAAACAGAGGGCCACAAGATGTGCACTGGTACCGAGGCCGTAGAGGAGGAGGTGCAGGAGGGAGTCAGGTGAGACACTGAGTGGATGGTGTCAAGACTGATATATCACTCGTGGCCACTGGAGTAAAGGAACAGCTGATAGAGAAGTCCCCTGATACACAGCAACTTCTGTACCGGTGCTTGTCTGGAAAGGAACGGAACCTGCAGTGATAGGTAAAGATGATGGGCAGCACAGTGGCCTAGTGGGTAGCACTTCTGCCTCACAGCACTGGGGTCATGAGTTTGATTCTCGACCATGGCCTTATCTGTGTGGAGTTTGTATGTTCTCCCTGTGTTCGCGTGGGTCTCCTCCGGGTGCTCCGGTTTCCTCCCACACTCCAAAAACATACTGGTAGGTTAATTGGCTGCTCTCAAAATTGACCCTAGTCTCTCCCTGTCTCCCTCCCTCTCTGTCTGTCTGTGTGAGTGTGTCTCTATATTAGGGAATTTAGACTGTAAGCTCCAATTAGGCAGGGACTGATGTGAATGAGTTCTCTGTACAGCGCTGCGGAATTAGTGGCGCTATATAAATAAATGATGATGATGATGAAACTGAACGTAAGCAGTTGCCAAGGGTAACTACAACCCACGGTACCGGTGAGAGTCCGGAGATTTGAGGGAAACAGTTCTTAGGCGGTTGCCATGGGTAAATGCAACCCACAGTACCAGTGAGTCTGGAGATTTAAGGGGTAACAGTTCTTAGGCGGTTGCCAGGGGTAACTGCAACCCACATTACCAGTGAGAATCCAGAGATTGGAGGAAAACAGTTCCTAGGCGGTTGCCAGGGGTAACTACAATTCTAGGCACACAGTGATATATGTAAACAGTCAAAAGTACCTCTGGCAAGGTTGAGTCCAAAGCTAGAGGGAGATTGTTGAAATCTGAGCACAAAGATGCTGCAGGGGCTGCGTCTCCGTATAAGGTTAGAATGAGCAGAGGAGCTGCAGATCATGCTGGAGCCATGCCTGAGAGCACGACTTTACCGGGATCGAGGAGATAGCTGACTGGAACTGGGGATTAGATAGTAGAATAGTCAGGAACAGAATCAGGTCTGGTACACGGGATATCAACACAGGAGAAGAGTCAAAGCAGAGCCGAGTCGGTACACAGGGAAATCCAATGAAGAGTAGACAGGAACGGAAGCGGTCTGGTACACGGGGATACACTAAGATGGCAGGAAATAACAGGAACAGGTAACAGGGAAAACACAAGGGAGCAGAACACTAAGGTAGACATATTACCGGCAATCCTGCAGAGGATTAGCCGGCTATTTAAGGAGAGCAGAAGTGATAATGAGAAGCCAAGTGGATGGAGTAAAAGAAACCGTCTGGCCAGGTTAGGCATTACATAAGAAATGACAGCATGATTGAGGGCAGATTCTGACAGAGAGCACGGTGAGTCATGACACTCTACATGTTCTTGCAGCTTTCACTACTGTATGTTATGAACCTGCCCTTAGAATAGCACTTATCCAAGATGGCCAGGACTTTTTCATGAAGATTCCATCTTGGATATCATTTCCTGTTGGGGCCTATAAAAGACACTTCCTGTTTTAAGACTTTACTTGTGTATTGTGTTGGAATCTGAACTAGATGCTTTCACAGAACCTTGCTCCCTTTGTGATTTGGATTGCAAACATTTGATACTTTCACCAGACATTTCTCTGACTTGAAATTATTGACTTTGCTTGTTGGATACTTTAGATTTGTTTATTTAAATAAATCCTGTTTACCTTAGAATTACCTGACTATTGGATTTCCATCTGTGATACCAGAAGTGTGACAATGTAGCTGTTGCTGGTGTCTTAAGCTCATTTGTCTGGATCCTGGAATGTTGGGGTCCTATTTGGAAAATGGAATAGGTACATGAAATATGGAAAGCCTAGCAATGAGTGAACACTCTAGGTTTTCCCAATCAGCACTGACATTAAATCAATAGCATCCACATTTAAAAATTAGGCTCCCTCCCTGTAACCATCCCCGACATTAAATTAATAGTATTCATATTTATTAAATGAACCTATTCCCCCCCCCAAACATTAAATAGTATATACAGTTAATAAATTAACCTATTTCCCTCAACAAGCCCAGACATGAAATTGTTAGTATTTGCATTTATTAAGTACATCTATTCCCCTCCAACTAGCTCAGACATTAGATTAATAATATTTACATTCAAATAGATTTCCTTCCCTAAACAGCCCAACACTAAATAATTAGTACTCACATTAAATAAATAGCCACCCCTCTCTCCACATTCAGCTCCACATTCAGTAGTTAACCCAAAAAACAACACCAGCATTAAATTATCCCATCACCCCAATTTAAATTTCTAGGCACCACCATTAAACAGCTCTCATCACCCCACCAATAAAAAAAATATCTTTCAGACATTATTAAATGATCCTGTTGATTTCACTGTCTGCCTCCCTAAAATAGAGGACAGGGCTATAAGACAGCTAGGCTGGTACCACGGTTGGTCGGTCGGATGCTGTATCTATTCTGGTACAGATATTGTGTAATGAGGATAAAAATAAATTCTTTGGTTAAGGAGAACCTACTGTCAGGATATTTTGAACTAAACAATACTCCCAACATATCCACACCAATCATATGGACTCAATGACCATATAATAAGCCTAGTACAAGCTTTCTGGAAAATTAACAACCCTAAAACTGTTCACAAAATTTCTCCCTGAATTGATACCTATTTGAAAATTACTTAAAGCCAGAGGTGCTACTAGTCAAAACACAGATATAACCTTGAATTGATAAAGACAAACCTATGGCTACAAATACTGGCGTCTAAAAAAGGAGCTAAAACTGCTCTGGAAACATTATAGGTCTGATTTAGGGTTTGACACATTTTGCTTCCAAATATACGTGTAAAACTTCTGTTACAAAATTGTGGTCTATTTTGAGGCTAAGGTATCTCAAGATACATCCAACTGAAAACAAAACTAGTACTTGTGCATCAGGTGTACAAATACATTTACCTACTATCTAGCAATACATTTGAAAGATGTAATAACCTAATTGTACACAATATGAATTAATAGTGTCATATACAAAGCAGAGAATTGTGTCTTCAATGGGTTAGTAGTGAATACGAAAATCACATTTTTAATATATAATGTAGTGAAATACAAATATCCACACATCCGTTGTTTAGCCCTTTATAAATCAGTCTGCAGTATTCCAAATTGAAATGACAAAAAAAGATAATCCAATACACTGTCTGAACTTAACTTTTGGGCTGCAATGCTAATAAATGAAGTACTATTAGGTGGAGGACTCAATGCACAAACACCTACAGTCATGGCGAAAAGTTTTTATGATGGCAATTTGCATATACTCCAGAATATCATGAAGAGTGATCAGATGAATTGCAATTAATTTCAAAGTCCCTCTTTGCCATGACAATGAACTTTATCCCAAAAACAACATTTCCACTGCATTTCAGCCCTGCCACAAAAGGACCAACTGACATCAGGTCAGTGATTCTCTCGTTAACAGAGGTGAGAGTGTTGACGAGGACAAGGTTGGAGATCACTCTGTCATGCTGACTGAGTTAGAATAGCAGATTGGAAGCTTTGAAAGGAGGGTGGTGCTTGAAATCATTGTTCTTAACCATGGTTACCTGCAAGGAAACACATGCAGTCATCATTGCTTTGCACAAGAAGGGCTTCATGGGCAAGGATATTGCTGCTAGTAAAATTGCACCTAAATCAACCATTTATCGGATCATCAAGAAATTCAAGGAGAGAGGCTCAATAGTTGTGAAGAAGGCTTCAGGGAGCACAAGAACGTCCAGTAAGCGCCAGGACCATCTACTAGAGTTGATTCAACTGTGGGATCAGGGCACCACCAGTGCAGAGCTTGCTCATGAATGGCAGCAGGCAGGTGTGAGTGCATCTGCACGCACAGTGAGGCGAAGACTTTTTGAGGATGGCCTGGTGTCAAGAAGGCCAGCAAAGAAGTCACTTCTCTGCAGGAAAAACATCAGGAACGGACTAATATTCTGTAAAAGGTAAAGGGATTGTACTGCTGACGACTGAGGTAAAGTCATTTTCTCTGATGAATCCCCTTTCAGATTGTTTGGGGCATCTGGAAAAACGCTTGTCCAGGAAAAAAAAGGTGAGGGCTGCCATCAGTCCTGTGTCATGCCAACAGTAAAGCATCCTGAGACCATTCATGTGTGGGGTTGCTTCTCAAAACTTTGTGTCATTCCCAAAACTTTTGGCTATGGCTGTAGATAGGTGCCTAGATAGTGCTGTTGGTGTCATACGCAAAATCAATCTGCGCATGCCCAGAACTGGTAATACACCGGTAAACACAGACATGTACACTCCATCTTGGTAAGCATATGACACTTACTACAGCCTACGAGTTCAGGGAGTGAACAGGACAGGAAGGGGCATTTGGCTGTAGTCAAATTACATGCAGCAAACGTCCGAATCCAGCTCCTGGCATCTTAAAGTTACTTGTTTGTCTGCCGTATCTCTTGCTCCAGCTACAGGGCTAGTCTAAGTCCTCAGTACTAGTGATGACAGCTTTTGTATGCATTGCTATAACATGAGTTTGCAAACAGGAGCAATTGTAAAACAATTGTGTTTAGTAGATATTAACAACATCAAAAATAAATGTATCTCATTGGGAATAAATTTAATAGAAGTAATAAACACTTTTTGTTTTTACTGTTCTATCACTAATGCCTATACATTATTAACAGGTGACATTAATTCAATATTTATTTTTTCTGTGTGTTCTTTTGCAAATTTATAATCCACATAGGTATTGGACATATCCTGCAGTGTCTTAAGCATTAGAGCACAGCTGAATTACACCCGACTTGATTAGCGCACGTATATTCAGTTGTGCTCCTTGTTAAATTCGGAGTACAGAGGCACACTCAGGACGCGTGCCTTGACGAATCAGGCCCATAGTATTCCACTGAGTACCTTAAGGTTCATTTATACATATTTGCCAACATTTTCCATCTCCCCTCCACAATTTGCACCCTAATACAGCGGGAGGCGGGTAACTCCCACTAAACTAGACAAGTCGGAGGATGCGGGAGGTTGTACTGCTCTCCTGTGAGTGTGGGAGAACTCCTAGAAATGGAAGAGTCTCCCAGAGATTGCGGGAGAGTAGACAACTATTAATTTCTACAGCTTCAAAAATGCAGATCTACAATGCATTTTTTTTTGTAAATGTGTCTATTTGTCTGCTGTGTGCATATATAGGTGCATGCCCACTTGTTGCTTTGGGAAGTGTCGCCATGCAAATGATTTGTGCAATTATATGTGGAATATCAGTCCCAATTGAAAATCAAAATTCTTGCCAGAAAGCGTAAACAAATCACTTTATGCCATGACTGCTAATTTCAGCTTATATGGTCAAGTCTCTTTAATAATTTATAAGAAGAAGATATCAGCTAAATCTTTACTTCCTGTGTTATATTTGCAGTGCTGCAACTAGAAATTTTGGTGCCCTGGGCGAGACAGGGCACCGGCAACCCCCCATATAAGTGGGAGTGGCATTTGACAAGTGGGTGTGGCTAGCACTTTACTGAAAGAATTTTATATATATATATATATATATATATATATATATATATATATATATATATATATATATATATATATATATATATATATATATATATATTATGCACACACACACACACACACACACACACAGTGGTGGGATTCCAATAAATTAACAACGGCTGTCTGCCCTAATGACCATTTAAAGTATGGCAAAAATATATAGCGATAGGTATTGTAATATTTTATGCAGTTAATATGTGTGGGTTTAAGTGAGTTTAATATAATTGGGATATGTTATCATTGTCTCTCAAACAAACATTGCTGGTAGATGTAGGGGAGAGTCTCTCAAACAAACATTGCTTGTAGATGTAGGGGGGGGGAGAGAGAAAGAGAGAGACTTAGCAAACAAAATAATTTTTTAGCCCAAAAACAGTTTTGTAGTCACTAAATAAGTTATGTAAAATATTAAATTACATGAACTACAAAGCACTAGTTTATAGTATCAGTTGGGTCTATAAAATAAGTTATATCCACAAATTTAAGCCAGCCAAAAAGATGTTTGCCAGTTGATGATCAATGGTATATAAGATCAATTATTGGCTGGTTTCTTCTATACACCATCCCATAATTAATGTTGTACTTTCAGTTATTAATTCAGTAATCAATGTCTTCATAATGGATCCAGTATACAGTATAGCTAGAAGATTGTACCGGAACATCCGCAAAGTTTAGCTGCACAGGTGAGGTGTCCAGTCAGGTATGATATAAATGAGTGGAAGGAGGAGTTATGGAAGGAGGGAGGGAGAGAAAGACTTGAGTTTGAAAATTCAGCCCTTAAGTCCGTCCCGCAGTGAAACACATGACAGGAAGCTCGACATTTGGAACGCAAACTTGCGTTCCAAATGCCGAACTTCCTGTCAGTGGAACGCACGTTCCACTGTGGGACTTAAGGGATGAAGTGTCAAACGCTTGTAAGTAAATGTCTCTCTCTCTCTTCAGCCCTTAAGCGGAACTTAAGGGCTGAAGGTATGGAGCCATGTAGCGAGCGGCTGCCTCGCCCCTTTGGCCTTGCGGCCTTGGCGACGGCACCGCCCTCACCACCCTCATTACGGCACTGTATATTTGTACTTTTCCAAGTTTCTATTAAATTGGTATATGTGTGGGTACAATTGTTCTTTGCTATATAAAGTGCAGCTTGATGGTACAAAAGGCATCTCCTTTAACTTTATCTTGCAACATGAAACAACATTTATTGACTTTTTTGATTTCCCCTCTGGTAGATCCAAGTGGCAAGAGCAGGGACTGTGGCAATGCCATTCACATCTTAACGGCACTGCACCCTGCTGCACAATGCCGCAAATGGGGGACAGGGCCATGAAAATGCAATTCGGGAGTCCATAAGAGCTACTCCTGGAACTTCCGGAATAGTATGTTGTCTTTGAGCTTAAAGTGAAGTGCTATATTGTGTCAAGCCCACATACAGCAAGGAATGTCTCAATCCACTGTGCTACTTCTGTCAGAAGCAGCAAAACGTTTCACCTTGCAGTTGCTTATATCTTGATGAGATAAGCTATGCCCTTACCCATATAAAAAGGAACGATAACATTAAAGTAGGGATGTGCACCGGCGACTTTTGAGGTCTCGTGTTTTGTGTTTTGGATCCGGATTTTCATTATTTTTGGGGTTCGGATTTGTCTCGCAAAACACTTGACGAAAGGTCTCGGTTCGGATTTAAGGTTTTGGATTCGGATTTTTTTTGAAAAAAACATAAAAAGTTTAAAAATCAAGTTTTTGGGCTTATTTTCACTCCTACGCTATTATTAACCTCAATAACATTCAATAGTGAAAGGAAAAAAGGGCGCTTTTTTAAATTAATGAAATGTGTACAAGTGTATAAAATCATTTGAAACGGCAGCCAAGTACAAATAGGACCAATGTGCAAGTGCAAATAAAAGAAAAATGTTGTCCGGCGCTCAGAAACAAACAGAATTTAAAAATCACTGTGTCAGCATAAACATAAAGGAGAATTTTGTGCACAATATAGCTATATTGGGGTTAAGCTCACTTGCCGGACGTCAAGGCATCTCCTGTAGGTGAGTCCCTAAGCTAGTGATACAAATTTACATTCAGGGTGTTCCATTTAAAACCTTCCCCTGAACCTCCATCTTATAAAGCCTGCAGCACCTTTGTAGGGAGTGGTCAACTCCCCAAAAACTAGAAAATAGTGAAAGGAAAAAAGGGCGCTTCTTTAAATTAATGAAATGTGTACAAGTGTATAAAATCATTTGAAACGGCAGCCAAGGACAAATAGGACCAATGTGCAAGTGCAAATAAAAGAAAAATGTTGTCCGGCGCTCAGAAACAAACAGAATTTAAAAATCACTGTGTCAGCATAAATAACAAAATAACATAACATTCAATAACAAGCATTTCCACTAATTTACAGTGTATTCTGAACACCTCAAAATATAGTTATTAGTCCAAAACGTTGCAACGAGGTATCTTTCTGGACTGCGTAGTGGAGTGGTCCCCACAATATATATTAAAAACCCTGAACTTGTATGATTCGCACCAATAAATGTACCTGGACTGCTTAGAGGAGTGGGTCACCACAATATATATTAAAAACCCTGAACTTGTATGATTCGCACCATTAAATGTATCTGGACTGCGTAGAGGAGTGGGTCACCACAATATATATAATAAGAAAACCATCAACTTGTATGATTCGCACCATAAATGTACCTGGACTGCGTAGAGGAGTGGGTCACCACAATATATATTAAAAACCCTGAACTTTTATGATTCGCACCAATAAATGTACCTGGACTGCGTAGAGGAGTGGGTCACCACAATATATATTAAAAACCCTGAACTTTTATGATTCGCACCAATAAATGTACCTGGACTGCGTAGAGGAGTGGGTCACCACAATATATATTAAAAACCCTGAACTTTTATGATTCGCACCAATAAATGTACCTGGACTGCGTAGAGGAGTGAGTCACCACAATATTATTAAAAAACCCTACACAGGTCTGAATTCCACCCAAAAAGTTTATGGACTGCGTAGTGTAGTGTTCCCCACAATATTATTTAAAATTTTTGCAGCAACAGTCAACGTTGTTTAATATCTGATACACCTCTATCTGGACTGCATAGTGGAGTGGCCCCGGTACCCAATTTGGTACCGGGGCCACAATACCTCCTCCAAACATGGTACAGACCATTCGTTATTGAGATCCCATCAAGTATGTTAAAGACAGACAGGGTCGAAGTGTTATTGGTTGACTTTGTAAACCAAAAAACTGTCCCTGTTGCACATAGGCGTGCAATGAAGACTGACTTTTTCATTTAAAGGCACCATCTTTCAAGTGTAGTGTTTGTAAGTCATATTATACTTTTGGTAAAATTGGTTTATTTTGTTCCTCTTTATGGTAACTACTAATAGAATTAAAGTATTAAATAGAAGCGGCAGTTCCTCTTTATGGGAATTAGTAATAGAATTAAAGTATTAAATAGAATTAAAGTATTAAATAGAGTGGTATAGAGTTGTAGTGTGGTATAGATAGAGTGGTCCCCACAATATAATAATAAAACCCTCAACTGGTCTGAATTCCACCAAACAAGTATCTGGACTGCGTAGTGGGGTGGCCCCGGTACCCAATTTGATACCGGGGCCACAATACCTCCTCCATTTTCCAAGTGTAGTGTTTATAACATCTTAACACTACACTAATTCTAGCACGTCAAAACCTCTTGTTTTAAATTATGACAGGGCATTTAACTTTTGATTTAATTTATTGAATTTGTTGGCATTTTCTTTTACTTTTTGAACATGGCAAACGACTGTTGAATGGTCACATAATGCCAAAAAAAAAGTTGCAAGATGGAATTGTCCTTGGGCCCTCCCACCCACCCTTATGTTGTTGAAATAGGACATGCACACTTTAACAAACCAATCATTTCAGCGACAGGGCCTACCAAACAACTGTGGCTGAAATGATTGGTTTGTTTGGGCCCCCACACCAATAAAACAATTCATCTCTCCCTGTACAAACTAAACAGGCTCTACTGAGGAAAGATGTCGTCCTCATCCTCAACCTCTGATTCCTCTCCCCCTACAGTGTGTACTTCCTCCTCCTCACACATTATCAATTCGTCCCCGCTGGACTCCACAACCACAGTCCCTCTGTACTGTCTGGAGGGCAGTGCTGTACTTCATTGAGGAATTGATTATTCATTTTTATAAACATCATTTTTTCAACGTTGTGAGGAAGCGACCTCCTTCACCGCTCACTGACCAGGTTCCCCGCTGCACTAAAAACTCTTTCCGAGTACACACTGGAGGGGGGACAACTCAGTTAAAAAATAGAGCCAGTTTGTACAGGGGCTTCCAAACTGCCTTTTGGAGTTCTACCACGTCACTACCTCTAGTTAATTTAGATTGCAAGGCTTGTAAATATAAATACTTTGAAGATAAAAAAAGCAGGCTGCACAGACTGTGGAGCTAGAAAGTGAAATTAAATAGACCACGTTACTTTGGTGGCTATCTATGCCCCCCCCCCCGCCCCGCCCTACACTTGTAGTTGAATATAAATAAAGCAGCCTGCATAGACTGTAGAACTAGAAATTCAAATATACAAAGAAATGGACAAAGGCAGTTTGGTATCTGTCTGCATCAGATCCCCTCGCCACTAGGAGTAAAACAGAAAACTTTTCAGCCGTTATATAATCTAGAATATAAATAGAAATTGAGAAAGGCAATTTGGTATCTGTCTGCATCATAATCATCAACATCCTCCTCAGCGCCAGCTACATCAATATCCTCCTCCCAGTGTACAACATTCACACCTTCATTAGCCAAATCTGTAACTGGACTGTGGGTGATCCTTCCAGCATATGCAGAGGGCGTGCTGCAAATGCTGGATGGAGTCACCTCTTCCCGTACAGTGATGGGAAGGTCAGGGTTCACAACCAACAACACCCTTGGACTCGCCTTGGGGATTTGTGATGTCATCTGTTTAGAAGGCAGAGTTCTTTGCTGTTTTGTTGTTGTTGCTGACAGCATAACTCTCTTAAATTTTTTGTAGGGGGGGGGGCTTAGATCCTTGGGTGAAGCTGGACCACTAATCATGAACCTAAGCCGTTCCTTGCCACTACGTGTCGTAAATGGCATATTGCCAACTTTACGTTTCTCCTCAGATGATTTTAAGTTTCTCTTTTTGCTCTTTTTTGAGAACTTGGGCTTTTTGGATTTTACATGCCCTGTACTAGGAGATTGGGCATCGGGCTTGCCAGACGACGTTGATGGCATTTCATCGTCTATATCATGACTAGTGGCAGCAGCTTCAGCATTAGGAGGAAGTGGGTCTTGATCTTTCCCTACTTTATCCTCCAAATTTTGGTTTTCCATTATATGTAGCACAAGAGAGCGTACCCCTAAGCCACACACACTCGGCAAAGCCTTTAAAAATTATATGCGGCACAGGAGAGTAGCACTGGACTTATACTGCTGAATCAGTGAACTTTGTAATAGCAGTACCACTGGACTTATACACTGCTGAATCAGTGAACTTTGTAATAGCAGTACCACTGGACTTTTACTGCTGAATGTGTGAACTTGGTAATATTGCAGTACCAATGGGCTTATACTGCAGGATTGGTTGTGCAAATTTTGTTGTAATTAAAAAAAAAATGTAATTAGTTTTTTGTATTTTTTTTAAATAACTTTTTTTTATTTTTTTAAACACTTTGGAATATTGGGGAAATAACTATGCCCTTAGAAGCACAGAGCACAGGACACAGCACCACTGGACTGAGCACAGCACAGCACAGCACAGCACAGAACTTAACTGAACAGCACAGATATAGCAGGACAGAGGACCACCTAACACACCCTCCCTCTACCCTGATCAATGCCCGAGTGAAGATGGCGGCGACTAGCGGGGAATTTATAGGATCCGAGTATCGCGAGATCCGACAACGGGATTATGAGTCAGAGCCTCAGTTTCAGATTTGAATTTGGCGCCAATACCCGGATCTGTCTCGGATCCGACTCGGATCGGCAACGTTCGGGTGGGCTCGGATTTCATTAATCCGAGTGCGCTCATCTCTACATTAAAGGAGATGATTTATGTTGTAAACAAAGCATTTGTGCAATCTGTCCTTAGTTTTATAAATAAGTTTTTGTGTCTACAAAGTCATGGGTCCAAAGATGGCAATGCACATGGACACACTAGTTTATGAATTTGCATTATGCCAACAACTACAAATGTGAAGTTAAGAAACCACATGAAGCAGCCACTAAAATACAACTTCAAATATTGTATAATATGAGGAGGGAGGGAGAACACAAGATAGAGAGAGATAACAAACACGAGAGACAGCGAGAGAGAGCACACGAGAGAGGGAGAGGAAGAGAGAGAAGGAGAGAGAGAGAGAGAGAGAGAGAGAGAGATTGCCAAAAACACACCTGAACAAGCTACATTCTCTCTGGATCACGTCCTGTGGATAGATGATACCAAGCTTATGCATTTTGGTAAAGCACCTGGGGGTAAATTTATCAAGCTGCAGGTTGGAAAAAGTGAAGATGCTAGTTAACATTTATTTAGTACATTCTACAAAATGACTGCTAGAATCTGATTGATTGCTATAGGCAACATCTCATCATTTTTCAAACCCACAGCTTGATAAACTTACCCCCTAGAGTCAAACGTAGAGGTGGCTCTTTGATGTTTTGTGGTTTCTTTGCTGCATCTGGCACTGGGTGACTTGAATGTGTGCATGGCATTATGAATTCTAGAGATTACCAGGCCATTTTGGAGCACAAAGTTGAGCTAAGCGTCAGAAAGTTGGGTCTTGCAGCAGGACAATGACCCCAAACATACTTCAAAAATCACCCAGGATTGGTTCAGGACAAAACGCTTGACAGTTCTAAAGTGACCATAGAGCATAGAACGCCCGTTGAGAGTTTTGAAAACAGCAGTTTGGAGAAGTCACCTTTCAAATATTGGAACAGTTTGCACAAGAGTGGAGCAAACTGTCCATAGAGAGCTGCAGAAAGCTCATCCATGGCTATCAGAAGTGCTTAATTACAGTTATTTTAATCAAAGGCTGTGCTACCAAATATTAAGTCTAGGATGTCGATAATTTTGTAATTTCTTTTAATTTTCTGGTTTAAAAGGATATACAGTAATAAATTAAAAAATAAAAAGTTAAGGTTCTATTATATTAATAGATAAAGAATTGTGGAGACTAAATACTGTTGTTCATTTCAACTAATGTTTAGAGAAAATTGTGAGTTATATCAGTTCTGAAATGTTCCAAAAACTTTAACATTTATATTTGTGTATGCTCTTAGCACTTTTTTATTTTTATAATGTCCCTTGAAATCAAAAGCTGTCATCTTTGCTAATAGGCAAATGAAAATACCCATGTCAAAAGGTTGCCACACTTGTGGCCAAATTAAAGCAATATCTGTACAGGTTTCAATGATCGTAAAAACTGCAGTTAGCCTGTGACTGCTTTTGCTATATGTGTATGGTCATCAGTCAACAACAATAATGGAGCCCCATGGATCTGGAGGCTCAACCTGACTGCTGAACAGTCAGATCTGTAAAATTTCGCACCAGCATGTGGCTATTAATGTGCAGCCAACAGGAGAGGCTGTGTAGATTGCTGAAAAGACATGGGGGTAAATTTATCAAGCTACGGGTTTTGAAAAAGTGGAGATGTTGCCTGTAGCAACCAATCAGATTCTAGCTGTAATTTTGTAGAAGGTACTAAATGAATGATAGCTAGAATCTGATTGGTTGCTATACACTTTTTTAAACCTGCAGCTTGATAAATTTACCCCATGGTGTCTCTAATGTACTAGTATATTTTGATTGTAATCTTTTACAAAATAATGTTTTCTTCAAAAATGTTTGTGTACAGGGGAGCCACTTCTACAGTTTTTAAATGTGAAGAAAAGGGAACACGAAAGTCTTATGCTGCAAAAATAATTAAAAAAACAGTAAGTATTTATGCCTTTTATACCCAATAATACATTTGGCAAATATATACACACTACTAATTCCCAATTTACATTTCAAAAAGAAATGAAAATATGTGTGTTCATCAAGAAGTTGAGGCAACGTACATACACCGATCAGCCACAACTTGCCTAATATTGTGTAGGTCTCCTGGACTCAACAAGACCTCTGAAGGTGCCCTAAGCTATCTGGTACCAAGACATTAGCAGGAGACTTCTTTTTCCAGCACATCCCACAGGTGCTCGGACAGATTTAGATCTGGGAAATTTGGAGATCAAGTCAACACCTTGTCATGTTGCTCAAAGCATTCCTGAACAATATTTGCAGTATGGCAGGGTGCATTATCCTGCTGAAAGAGGCCACTGCCATCAGGGAATACAGTTACTATGAAGCGGTGTACATGGTCTGAAACAATGTTTAGGTAGGTGGTATGAGTCAAAGCAACATCCACATGAATGCCTGGACCCAAGGTTTCCCAGCAGGACATTGCCCAGAGCATCACACTGCCACCTTCTTCCATTGCCCTATGGTCCAGTTCTGGCGGTGGACAGGGGTCAGCATAGGCATTCTGATTGATCGGCGGCTACGCAGCCCCATACGCAGTAAGTTGCAATGTACTGTGTGTTCTGACACCTTTTTATTATAACCAGCATTAACTTTTTCAGAAATTTGTGCTGCAGTAGCTCTTCTGTGGGATTGGACCAGACAGGCTAACCTTCACACCTCACGCACATAAACAGGTCTTTTTTTTGGACCACTTTTGGTAGGTACTAACCACTGCATACCAGAAGCACCCCACAAGACCTGCCGTTTTGGAGATGTTTGGCTCCATTTACCTAGCTATCACAATTTGGCCCTTGTCAAAGTCGCTCAGACCTTTATGCTTGTCCATATTTCCTGCTTCCAACACATCAATTTCAAGAATAAACTGTTCACTTGCTGCCTAATATATCCTACCCCTTGACAGGTGCCATTGTAATGCAATAATCAATGTTATTTACTTCACTTGCCAGTGGTTTTAATGTTGTGGCTGAGCGGTGTGTATATAGGCCGTGCAGAGAATACATATTTTAGGATTCTAGTCCATAACAAATATAACAAAGCTTAATTTTCATATTAAAAATAACCAGTAAGGATCTACTGCTGTACACATCTCAGGGAATCAAGGTCTGGCATTGATTAACAGTAATCTCGCTAAAACCCTTAGTATTTGCCAGACTTCTGAATTTGGTGCATCTCTCATTTTACATGCTGATACAAAATAGCTAAATTGTCAACACCTAACATTATAGTGAACATCTTTACTTTTAAAAAGTTCCTAAACTGTTTACACATTTGCATATAAATGTCTTTAGTAGCCTTCTTTACATTTTTTTAAAACTTATATTTTAGGTATAGCTGTTAGTTAAAATTTAGGACATTATTACATAAATTGTGCTTACTGGAGTCTAAAACATTGCATTTTAAATATATAGTTAAAAATATTTTTATTTGTTTTATAGATTGACCACAAAATTGTACGAACTGAAATTGGAGTGCTGCTACGTTTGTCACACCCTAACATTGTAAGTAAGATTTTTGTTCTATGTAAACCAGGCACTATACTATTGTACTATTTTATCATTTTGAGTTCATAAACATTAGGCAGATTTGCCATTCATGTCAGATGTGTGTGAGCCATGAGTATATTATAGGTGTATTGTACCTTAAAGTGCCAGAAACAGCAGAATGGTAAAGCAGAATAATAATTTGTCCAGCGTTACCTCCGCTATTTTTAAGGAGAGTCAATAGCCTGTCAAAATCACTGCCAAATTTAATGATAGGCCTCACACCATTACAAATCCCCTATTTACAAGATGCATACCTGTACATCTCTAACCACAGCCTATCTAAGAGAGAGCTGTAGATGATGTAAGTTTTTTAATTTAATTGAAAACATAAAGCTACACTAACACCTATGCATAAATCTTTAGGCTGTCAGATTCAATATTTGAGAGAGTCTTTATCTTTGGAATGGTTAGGATCCACAAAATATGATAACTTATGTTCTGTTTGCCAGAAGGGTAGGGGAAATAAGAAAGAACAATAAAAACATAGGACCTGGTTCATTAAGGAATGTAACTGGTGATACGTTGCAGATAATGCACACAATTACTCTGTGCATGCCCAGAACTGGACCATATGCCATTGACCACAGCAACGTTCAATACATATTTGAGCGCGAAAGATCCTTACAACAGCCTGATTTCAGGGGTGGAATGGGGAGGGGAATGTACAGTAAGGGCGTGCAAAGCTCAAACCAACGCTTCAGGCTTTGGTCATCTCCAAGGTACATGATTTTCAGTTGTATCACTTGCACCAGCTACAGGTCTAGTCTAAGTGCCAATTACTAGTGATGACAGCTGTGTATACATGCTAGAACATGTTCTTGCAATCAGGAGCAACTGTAAAAATGTATTTTATGTACAGTAGACATTAATTACATCCAAATATATGTATTTCATGGAAAAGAAATACTTATTTTTTAGGTTTTGTCATTAATGACTATATTAGTAACAGGTGACATTAATTGAATAGATTTTTTTTCTGTGTTTGCTTTTGTAACTTCATATTCCACATATGTATTGGACGTATCCTGCAGCGTCCTGTGTATTAGAGCAGAGAGGACCTAAACCCATATTCATCACCAGACACATCGTCACATTCTCTCCTTGTTGAATACGGATGCACATGTGTTTTAAAAAAAATGCAATTTATGTTCGTTTTGCATTTGGTAATGAATCAAGCCCAAAATCTTAAAATACATAGATGTGTACTTCATGTGCATAGTACTATAAGGGAAGAAAAATGCAAACTTTAAAGGCTGCAGGTTTCCTATAGCTGACTGCACACAATATTATTATATTTTAGTATAAAGCACCAACACATTACACAGTGCTGTATATTGAGGGGATCATTATGCAAATAAGTAACATACAATGCAAGAAACAGAAAGTAAAGATAACCCTTCCCAAAGGAGCTTACAATCCAAGACGCATGGGGAACAAATGATACATAACGTTGCGGAATAACTAGTGTAGCTGGTGGTAGGAAACATCTGTGTGCTTACTGTAAGGTAGAAGCATTATCACACACCAATACTAAAGCAGCTATTGGCGACTGGAATTTCTATTCAGCTACCGAGGTGTGGTAGAGTTGCAATGAGAAGAGACCACGGATGGTGGGACATGAAAGATGAACTAGTCCATGTGTGATAATCTAATAAATGTCAGGTAATTTTGACCACACTGCCAAAATTAACCCAGACCATATGTGTGTGGCCCAAAATTACTAGCAATCCTGATCAAAAGCTGATCATGAGCAGCCGGACCTGTGTGCAAGAAGCTGAATAATATTGTGTCAATAATATAATAATATATTTAGTCATAATATTTAGCTTAGCATTTTATTTTTCTTACAGTTAGTAAAGTTCATGGAAATTAATATCATCTATGCAAAGTGATCGTCTTTGTCTTTGTTTTAGATTAAACTTAAAGATATCTTTGAGACCCCCTCTGATATTGTGCTGATTCTAGAACTGGTAACAGGAGGAGAACTGTTTGACAGGTAATTGATCCATTATGTTAAATAAAACCGTCTGCTGTATGTTAGGTCTCTCAACACCTCACATTAAACCCCTCTTCATTATCAATGTCTCACCAGCATCTATCATGCTATATGCCTGATTCCGCTCCTGGTTTATCATAATAGTTAATGTACTCTGATCTGCTAAAATACATCATCAATAGCTGGTCTTAAGATCATTTAATCCCAATGCCAGATGGTGCCCCACTCTTTGTTGCGGTTCAAAGGCTTAATTAAATTTTCTTTTATATGTGGTCAAATTATTTTTTTCCCTATTGTGAAATGTTGGAAGCCTGGGTTATAAATGTAATTTCTCAATGCATGCCCACTGCCTCTGTGCTTCTATATTAGTTCTTTGTAGTTCATTTTTTTCATAATACAAACCCTTTAGTTTTTGGTGTAAATATAAAGTCCATTATTTTAATGTATGGGTCAAATTATTTCATTATTATTGTAATATATCATCACCATGGAATCTTATGTGTATATAATGTATGATCATTTGCATCCCTCCTTTTCAGGAATCCCTGCTCATTTTCACTTTCATATTCTGCCTGTTAGTAGCCTCATTAGTATACTGACATACCTAGAGCCACTGAAAAGGTTTGGGCCCAGTGCCACGACTATTTTTAAAATTATTATTTATTTATTTATGACACTGGAACTGAAAGCCCAATTCTAGGCTTCCAGTTCTAGTGCTAAGCCAGTTCACACATGTGCAGTGGGGCCCCACTGGTCTGGTGAGTGTCAAGACTCTCACCACTGCCATTCAGTAGCCCTAGGGAGTTGAGCATCGCGGCTTTCTTTTCTTGATAAATTAGGCAATAGAAGATTTTCTCTGGCTGCGATAGGAAATTTTCCATATGGCAAGGACTTGATAAATACTCCTTAGCCTCTAAGCTCCAGTGAGGAAGGAACTGATGTGAATGACACATTTTCTCTGTAGCTCTGTATAATATTGTGGCGCTATATAAACGATAATAAATAAATAGTTCTGCCACTACCTGCACCCACTATCATATACTATTGAGAGATGCAGGAGGACAGACTTCATTGCTGGGCCAACTCCAAATTCTGCTATAAAGCCCAGCAATGTAGTGTTCTGCCCCTAAATCCATCCTCCAATCACCAGCAGGCTCTACCCTTCTTATGGTTGCTACACAACAGGCTTAGGAAGGAGAGATCATATTTATGATTGGTGAAGGGATACCTTATGATGTAAGGAAAAGAGATGTGCTGTTTAGCCAGAGCATGACTCCCACTCCCAATTCCATGTACTATTACCCTGTTAATTAGATTATTGTCAGGCAGAGTATGTGAAAGAAAGTAAAAGTAAGCACATATACCTGAGATGAAGGAGAAATACATTAAGTGAAATACATTATAAATACACTATATTTCATTGTATTAGAAAGGCACATTACAATCAAATCAATTGGCATGAACATTACATAATACAATATAAAATACTTTGGGTAATTAGTGCTTATTCTTTAGAATCAGTACAACTTGTTGTTTTGATGTAATTGTGATGTATTTATTTAATCTAGAATATTTTAGAAAACATTGTATTTGTCTACTGCTCCATATATTCCCTAGGATAGTAGAACGTGGGTATTACAGTGAACGGGATGCAGCCTGTGTTGTACAGCAGATCCTGGAAGCAGTTGCTGTGAGTAGAGATTATTTTTTAAGTCGATGACATGTTAATACTAGGGAGATATGAATTTTCTTATTTTACATTGCGCTGCTTCCTTTAATTGAAGACTACACATGCATAGTTAATGTCTCATATATTATAGTGTATTTACAATCACATTCCTACAGCCATTGAGAGGTTAGATAATGGTGTATGTGCAGTAGAATTGTCATTTCACCATTTTAATGTGGTGAGCCATGTTTTGCTAATGAAAGCTACAAAGCTCAGCTAACATTTAATAGAGTGAGATAATCAGTTAATAGTACTTTCAAGGGAGGCATTTTCTTGTATTTCAACTGCATGCGGACACACGTATATTCACACAATAAAACGATACAATCAGTAAAGTTATAAATAATATTCAAGTAAGATCAGCGGGTATACATCTGCAAGAGAGCTTTAAAGGGTATATGTATTATTTATTGTATTATTATTGTAACATTGAATTTGAACTTATACAAGTCTCTTTCTCTCTCTCACTTTTACGTTCTTTTCAGCCTCGTTTTAAGGCTGCAGGTATTATAAGTTTCTGTGCCTGTATTCTAACGCCAACACTCTACTCCAAGAGTTGGAGATGTGGCTTATGGTGGTCTATTATTGTACTTGAGATCACTTACTGTTACAGTAACCATGACACAGAGTACAGTAAACGTGACCATGAGTGAGATTGTCATGATATAAGCATTGCTCTTATCAATGTGACCTGATTTTGCATCAATAATACACGGTGCACTTAGTGGTTAATAAATGCATTTGGTAGATATTGTAGCAGTTTTTTTTAAGGCACTTATAAATAATTTAAATAGATAGAGACATGTTTTAAAAAGATCATGGATTCGACACTTTAAAAAAGGTATGGTGGGGAGGTAAGAGGGACAGAGGAATTTGGGTCAAAAAGAATATCTCAGAACATAAGGTCTGCATCGTGAGATGATACTTACTACTGGTACATAAATAGACAACGCTTATGAGCACTGTTCACTGTATCTCACTGTAATCAACCAATTGGTAAAAAGAAGTACAAAAATATCATTTGAATTGATTTAGTACAAGTGCTAAATTGATAACTGGTAACATATTGCATTAATGCTTAACTTGCTAATTACAAGTGCTTCCCATGTCTGCTAACATAGACATGTATTTCTAATTTCATTGATATTACACAGTTTGCACCAGTATTGGATGAATTATTAAGTCTTTTTTTAATATATATTTCCAGTATCTACATGCGAATGGGGTCGTTCACCGTGACTTGAAACCAGAGAATCTCCTCTATGCAGACATGTCTCCAAATTCCCTCCTAAAAATTGGTAATGTGATATCAATGGACATGCTTCACAAGCAAATTAAGGCATGTAATAAAGCATGCCATTAAAATATATCATATAAATCAAATTAACACAGGGGTAGCTTTACTAAAAATCATGTGTGGCAGCGGCTTGAAACCACAGCACCCCACCGTGCAAGTTTGTGCTCACAATAATTCACAAGTCAATAGTGGTTCCATCCATGTTATAAATGACAAGACAGTTCAAACAGCATGCTGTTTTTCGCCTCTCACAACCACCTCTTTTGATGTGGTTGTTTTGCTGGCTATTGTCCAGCATTGTTTAAACCACTGCTTAGAAAAATCTGACTGTATTTTTATCATGTTTAAAATCGCGATAGCAATTTGCAATGTGGTGCTTTGTTAAACTGTGGTTTTCAGGCAGTGTAATGGCGGTTTGGCCTTTAATAAATCTGGTGGTTTTAAAACCGGTGAAAACTAGTGTTTTCATGCAAGTGCCCTTTAGTAAATCTAGCCCTTAATGTCAGCTCAACTCTTGAATGTAAAACCCTATTATTTACATACTTGTCTCATATTTGGAGGGATTTGTTTTGTTTTTTAGTATTTGTTCAGGGCAAGCAAGCAAGCTATTATATATCACTTTTCTTCTTATTGTATGTATGAGAGTAAACACTACTGCAGTTAATATAAATTGTGCATCTAGAGCAGCCAACAGGGGACACTGCATTAGAATGTGCCCATGCCATGCACTCCAACATTACCCATTGGAAATTCAAGACAGAATACCCAGATCTGTCAATACCATACCTATTATTATCAAGATCACAACTGTTTTGTGCATCAAAAATTAGGACAGGTCCAGGAAATCTAGACTGTTTGCAGATATACACATTATCCAAAATGTCCTGGGGTGGGTTCCTTACATTTTATGTGGCAGAACGCAGTAATTTGGGGTGTGATCAAACAGTATAATGGGTGGTACAAATTGGCAGTAAAAATGTCCATGCCCAAATGGGCTTACAATTTAATTGTGTTGTATAGATCAGAGTCATGGTCTGAGTAGATCGGAAGACTGACCTAAAGTGTCACGATCTTCTAAATTAGTAATGTTGAAAAATGTTGCAAAATTTTAAGGGTGGATTAAAGGCCACAGTTTTGCTCTAATAACTAATTAGAGCATAGAAAGGGTCAAATAGCCACATCTAAGCCCCTTCTATAAAAGACTGGAACCACAGCATACATGGTCAGGTGATAGAAAGGCGCATTCCAAAAGATATACTAAATGCAGAAATACTGCTTTAATCAAAATTATTAATTCAATAGAGTGTGTATTGAACAGTTGTTATTTATTATTAGGATTGTGGGTTGGTTTATGCCTACAAATCCGAATTTATAATAAAACTACAGTATGTTATCTAAATATAGTCAGCAATAATGCATGAGATTCTATTTATTATCTTCACCTGGAGTGAAAATTCTGCAATGATGGTCGATAAGATGGGTCATTTATATATATGGTGCTGAAAAACAGGCACTCAGGGATTAGGACTAGAGACTTGCTAGGTTCAGCAATCCAGCAAAGTTGTATACAGGCCAGGAAGACAGCTGGATTCTGAATCATGCATTTTATGACCTACTGATGCTATCAAAATGTATGGCATCATCTTAGCTCAGCACCGACTGGTCTCTTCCAGGTTCCCGTAAATCCTGGGTCGACCTGGAGAGAGGCCTCAATATTGCATTCCCACTGGCTGATCATCTCTGGATTCCCAGGTCCTGGAGACCCCCCAGGCTACCCTCCCACGTCTCACGAGTGATGCACTTACAACCTGGGACAAATTCCTAAAGACCTCTAACGTTGTCAACCTCCCTACCTCTAATCTCTCCCTCCTTGCAGTATCGAAATTTACTCCCAATCTAAATCTCTCCCTGTGGTATTCAAGGGGCATCACTAATCTCAAAATGAATGTCATGTTAGTAAACTAGTACAAGGCTTATACAAAATTATTGTTGAGTTAATGATGCAGTTATGTCGGATTGCCATGTAACATCGGGCATTAATCAGACTATAATTCCTTGCTCAACTCAAAGAAAAACCCTGGTTTTTAATCCAAACTGTAGAAGTGGAAAAGCTAATGAATACATACTTGTTTTGATATCAAACCTTCTTTAGCAGGCACATATTTGCTTCAGCCCAACTGTTTAAATGACCTCACTTTCTCAATTTTTTATGTTTATCTATCCTGTCTCTTTTGTTCCTGCCCTATTTCTACAAGCCACCTCCTCGTCTATATGGCTTTGAGGATAAATTTATTTTTTGATATATGCACGGAATTTGGATGTCATACTATAAAAGCTTAAGGATTAACATGAATATAACTATGCATTAAGAAAGGGAAATAGATGGACAGTAATAGTGGTAAAGTGAAACTCATAAGTGGAATTCCAGCTATTGCGTAAAAAAACTAAATTAGACAACTAGGGGCAGAATAGACACTTTTTATTACCAAAGACACAGGGGTGTAAAAAACAGATAAAATGAATACTACAGAAAATACAATACACTATACACATCAATATTTTTTGAGACACTGGCACTTTGGCAAGATTTTTAACCAATACTAGAGGGTGCCTGGTGTGAGGCCAGCAGTAGCTACTCAAAATCTGACAGTATGTTTTATGTAGGAATTTGTGAGTTTTTCTGATCTTGGTAAAAAAAAATAAAAAAGGTACAAGCTCCTTCCCTCAAAGCTTAATTTTTATTAAACTAAAACTATTAGATAATTATAAACATTTCTCAATATGCATTTACACATTTGTAATTGTGTCGTGAACATAGAGAACTTACAGTTACTTATAAGGGTTAACCCATCACATCATTGTGGGGAATAAGGCCTAAATCATAACTGCAGTGTAAATATGGTATATTAATGGAATCCATTGATAAGTTGAGCTACTAAAGTGTAAAATGTGAAGTCAAGAGTATGTTGTGTGTGTATTCAGAGACTCTGCACATCCCAGTGTGAGAAGATAGCAGTGTCACCTGGGGCCGCTTCAAAGAGCCCCTGCTGTGAGATATATTCTGGCCTGGGATGGAGTTTTGACACCTGAATAGACTTTTAGGAATCGCTCAGCAGGGTGTCTGGCTCAAAGAGCCCATGGGCTGACTTGGCTATATGTGATATAGACAAAAATAATTCAGTTTTAAAATATGCCACTTAAAATCAATAAAAGTAATGATCAACCACATATTCCTCAATAGCATGATGAAGGGCAGCTCATTTAAGAATTCTGCCCCACAGAGAAGTTAAGGAAATGAATGTAAGCCCTACGAATACTGTATTTAGGCATTTGGTATCAAAAGATGGACAAATTCATAGGGGATATATTAATAATAAAATTGGGTCTGTGTGACGCTCCACAGAAAAGTTAGGTCACATAGTAGAATTGGGTAGTAAATCAGACAACATGCAAATGGTGATTGAAAAAAGTATCACAGACCCCAACCCCCCAGGAGGTGTAAAGGTGTCTTTAAAAATCTGAGACCAGTTACAACAAATTGTCAGTCTTTTGGGAAAATCAATCCATATTGATAAGCTGTCCATCTTCCTAGCCAATTTCCCATGGCACAGAATATGCAACTCATGTAAGTGATGCTCTGAATGCAACTCCTTTTATTTTAAACTGCTTTGCTTGTGTATGTTATATCAGTTGTATTTATTTACATCTGAATACCCTTTACTTTTGTTTATTAAATCTATAATTTAATTTGTGGTGTCCTTGATACTCTAAGGAATCCATTAGACTGTTAAGAAAAAATAGCTTGACCAAGTTAACCCTTTGAATGCCAGTGTGTGATTTGTTAATACATTTGATTAACAAGCTAAGTGTGTGCTTGCATTTACATTTGTGTAACAGTCTGGAGGTGTGAAGAGTTAACCCTGTGTTTGCTGGTGTGGGCCTTTTTAGCCTGTGGGTAACTGTGGGTAACTAGAAGCCTTGTGTGCCAGTGTGGGACAGTATATTGGGGACAGTGTCCTATTGCCCATATTCAATAGGTGGTGGCAAACCTGAAGCGTGTGGGGATGTGAGCGCTGTCGGCGATTCAGTAGGTCTTTAACCTGTATGATAGGTAGAGAGAGGCTGCGGGCTGGAATCGTGTGCAAACTCATACAGCAAACATCCCAAAGTCACGGCAGCTGTGAGCGTGTTCGTGACAAATTGCATTAGACACAATGAAATTATATTTTCAGCAAAGACAAAATATATTAATTAGCATACAGAAATATGACCACACAAACATACATTCTTCAACAGGACATGAATTACACAAGTGAAAACTGGCCATTAAAGAGGATGCTCAAAGCCTAGGTTGGCCCTTATAGCATACTTCATGCAAGGAATTTTTCTTTATTGTCTTATCTGTTATCACAAAATCACTAAGAAAATACACCTGTTGCTGTGTTTTTATGTAAGAATTATGTGTGCTTTTCAAGTTTGTAACGCACACTTTTTAATGATGGCCTGGCCAACCTGTAGTTCTTGAGGTGTTGTGAAACTATGAGGTCCAGCATGCTTTGCCAGGATATATAAAGTCAATAGCTGGCAAGGTATGCTGGGAGTTGTAGTTTTACAACACATGGAGAGTCACAGGTTGGCCAGGCCCTCTTCTAATGGGATTGACTTGTAACTATAATGTGTCATTTTGTATGATTAGATTGTTCTATCTAGCACAAATATTTATTAATATGTGAAAATCTGCAGGCTGAGCTGATTAACACCTGCTGATGTCATATACACTACAGAGAGAGGACCGTGAGATGCACAGTTGGATATTTACTAACATTGCTTATCAGCAAATCTGCACTAAAACCATGGCAACCAATCAGACATGTGTATCCATTATCTAATTTGCATCAACCAGGTAAAAGCTACTTGGTTTTAGTTTAGGTTTGAGGGTAATATTTTCTATTTGTATGCACAATAAGTTTTATTTTTACTTTATTTTCCTAAAAATGTTCAGCATGACACATGGTAAGTGTTGTAATTCTGTAAGTGTCCTGCTGTTGTACACATCCTAGCATACCCTGTTCTAGTTCATCAATTATTATTATTCATTGTTAAAGCGGACTTTGGATTGTCCAAAATTGTCGATGACCAGGTTGCCATGAAGACTGTATGTGGAACACCAGGTTACTGTGGTAAGTACAGTGCATTATATGCATGGAATACATAATGTATAGCAGGTTACATGTGTCTATAAATGTAGAAGATCAATTAAACATATAGTTTTAATTATACAAAACGGTAACCATTATACCATTATAAATATAGGGAGCTAATGTCCTAGAAGATGGTGGCTCTTTGATTTTCACTGAACCTGCATCAGTGAGCAAGAAAAACAGCAGCAATTATTTTGTGATATTATGCAGTTGAAACTTTTCTACATGTGCTGCTATTATTGGCAGGGGCACCATTAGAGGATTTAGGAGTGAATGAATGGGGTGGCCAGTGGTGAAAAGAAGGAGGAAGACCCAGCATTCCCAGGCTCCACATCAAGACAAGCGCCCAGCTCTACTTGCTTATTGCTAGAAATACTGTCAATCAACTTTCACTAACAGCTGATCAATAACTCCCGGCACTTTGATTGTGAACTCTGGCAGCCTTTTGGAGACCCACTATGTATGCAGCCTCCAGGAAACAGTCAAATCTGCACAGCGCTGCGGAATCAGTGGCGCTATATAAATAAATGATGATGAATGCAGAGGTCAGGGCAGACAGCGTTCCAGAGAGAAGTCATAGTCCAAATGTAGAGGTAAAGGCCAGATTCAGAACGTGGCTAAACGCACAGCAGGAGATCCGCACATATAGCATTACTACATCTATAACAGGCACAGCAGAATGGAGCTTCGTGTACTATAATTGTG
The DNA here is from genome assembly GCF_038048845.1 of Mixophyes fleayi. NCBI lineage: Eukaryota > Metazoa > Chordata > Amphibia > Anura > Limnodynastidae > Mixophyes > Mixophyes fleayi. The sequence continues at coordinate 221,922,225 of NC_134402.1, read as the reverse complement.
CAGGCAGACAATAAGAAAGCTCCCGATCCAGGATCCCATAATATTCACAGTCAGGGCCGTAACTAGGGCTGTGTGACAGGGACGACCGCCCTGGGCGCAATGCTGAAGGGCGGCACAATTTAGAAATATTTTAGGTTCATTTGGTTAAAATTGAGGGCTAGGGGGACAGAATTTGTCTGTCTCGCTCCAGGCACTAGAATTCTAAGTTACGACTCTGTTCACAGTAGTGCGATCACATGAGTGCACTGCACTATATGCTCGGCTGTTCAGAGACGTATAATCATATTAACCGAGCAAACAGCGAGGGAGGGTGATCGTGGTTGAGTGCATCTGCTCACACCGATCCTTATATCGGCTTTGTTTTGTATATATTGCCAATAAAATGGGCTCTGTATTGTACACATGCCACAGGAATAGACTGTATACTATTCATCAGAATGGGCCTATTATGCATGCATGTTGGTAAAATTGTTCTGTCTGCAATCTGCCATGTGGTCCAGTTGCTTGACCTAAGCACGGAATGGCAGCATCACAAATGTTGAAAAAAAATTATTTTCTGACTAATCTAGTGGGGTTTTTTCCCATAAATGAGCTTCACTAGAATTTTGTGTTTATATATATTTTTTATTAATTTTTGCATGCGCACTCATCAATAGTTTACTTTTTAGGATTACTTGAAATGCTTTTCCAATGAAAGTAATACCTGGTCATCCTAGATTTTATTTATTACCAGACCAGGCACAAATACTTACGGGGTAGCTTTTCTTTTTTAGTATTACATTAGCTAGACATGTACTATTCATACATTATTTTCAAACCAATTACTAATTTCTGTAAAGAAAAAAACATTCTAAATTACAAGACTTTTCATTCAATTTTACTTTCAGCTCCAGAAATTCTTCATGGGTCCCCTTATGGTCCAGAAGTTGACTTGTGGTCTGTTGGAGTCATTACATACATCCTGTAAGAATTTGTTGTGTGTTATATTGTATTGCATTGTAAAAGATCAGTACCTGCTTTAAATTAGTTGATACTCCTGAATGACAAAAATTAAAGGAGCCCATACAAGCTGTGATTTTTGCAGCTAGTTAAGCAGTTTTAAACCTTATAAGTTGCAAATACATTTTCCATGAGCATGGACCCAAAAAGAATATTGATCCAGTTTAGCATTTGATTTGGATTTATTGGATGGCGGATGGCAACTGCATCTTACGATGTATGGATCTTAAAATAGAACATCTCACATATATTTAAATAAATCTCCACAATTTCTAGTAATATAATTTGCAAAATACAGTTAACTTTTCTGGTAACTTTAAATTTGTTACAACAATGTTGTATCTATCAAACCATAAAAATATTAACCATTACTGCTCCAGAGAAGTTGGTAATTTGCTGTTATCCAATTAAAATGCTGAATTTATTATTTACCTCAGTTGCAGACAGTTTGTCTCTCCCGCTCAGCCCTCTTGAAGCATCTATCTTCTTTTAGCCTAATGGTGGCCTAACTACACATTGAGCACTTATACTTTGTATTTGCCTACAAATAGGATGCACTGTAAATGCCAGTTTCCCCTCACACTAAAAATCGATAGGTTCTTTCAAACGGATGGAGTACGATTTTACGATACTGATAATTCCGACATAGATTATACATACTTGCCTACTTTTGGCAAGTTGTATCCGGGAAGGGGCGTGTCTAAAGGGCAGGAGGGGGGGAGGCAATTGCATAATTTTGGCCGCGCCCCATGACAAATATGCCGTTTTGTCACAGGGGCAGGGTCAAAATGACGCGAATCACGTCATTTTAGCCCCACAATTGCGGGAGACTTGCCAGGTCTCCCGGGAGTCCGTGAGACTGACCCGAATTTCGGGAGTCTCCCGGACTTTCCGGGAGCATTGGCAAGTTTGAGATTATACCTACAAAACAATTCCGATTCCAAGAATGCCTATAAGATGAAAATGCAGACTTACAATAAAAAAGACAGTGTAGATTACTGACATGCCTCCTATATATTCCGATTGCACTTAATGCCGGCAGTTTATGGTAAGTCTGGATTTCCAACTTATAGGCATTCTTGAAATTGGAATTGTTTTGTAGGTATACTCTGTGTCAGAATTATTAGTATCGCTAACATGACTACAACCATCACATACAGTTCTCCAACCCTCAAATTGACACTTTTTTTTTTCATTTCAAGAACAATAAAAAAGCAGCCTCAAAACAACTTTGGTGCCCCCACATTACTCTTAAAATACAACCACATACTTCAAAATACCACTACCACACTCAGATTTGCCACTTTCTCCAAAATAGCCCCACATGCCCTTAGACCCCACTTGTCACAAAATGCCAATTTATTATTTGTATTATTGTACACGTAAAACCTTGTATAGCATGGCTTTACACTAATGTGCCCATTATAGAAACAGCCAGGTATTCCTTCTATCATTCTCAGATGAAGCACAAGGTCCGCAACGCCAATTCAGCTCTCAGTCTCCACTGACAATGCGCAGTGTCAGGGAGTGGGCCAGAAAAAATATAAGTTTTACCAGGCAACCTACACTTCCTATTACAACCCTAGTGTTTGGCCTGGGAAAGAAAAAGAAGCCAGGGGGAGAGCCTGGGCACTGCCCAGTCAGCAAGTGAAAAGGCTTGACCAGGTGCTGACAAAGTAGTCGGTGGGCTTATCTCTACATGGCGGCATAGCTTGGTGTGTGGTAGGGGGATGCAGGTGAAGGCTAGGCGGGCCACCTGTTACCCACAGCTGCAATAAATCAAGCCACACATATCAATAAAGACATATATTTTACTATATATAGTGGAGAACAGCATGCTGTGTCAGTGAAGAGCATATAATGCAACTCAAATAGCTATATGTTTGTCTGATTGACATCACAATAAATATATTCAGACTTGGTCATACATAAGCAAGTCAAAGACCTAGCAAATGCTTCCTTTAAAGCTAGTGTCAAAGTTGAATAATTGGATGAAAGAAAGTATACTGATTAATACTGTTTTACCGTGCAATTGCGATCAGTACGCCACGTGTTGTGACGCAATCGCACGATAAATAACGCATGCATACACTTACACATTCACTCGTACATAGTTTATTTTTATAATAGTTACAACCCACAGTTGTTTATGAACAAATGTTATTGAATTTCTAGTTATATATGATAATGGTAAGAAGCACTTTATTGAGATCTAAGGTTCAGGTTACAGGAAACATATCATGTTTGGTGTCATTCTAGTCCCCTATTTATCCTTAGTGATTCGGTTCGTGTATGCTAGTTATGGAATTAGTGATCAGAATGGTATTGTGTGTATAATGTAAATAGACCAGTTTGAACTAGCTTTCGGCGGGAAGATTAGTATGCATCTGATCAGAAAGCTGACCCCCACCCTTGGAGGGTGTCGTTTGAACTGACCTATAAACTACACTATACTGGACTGTCCTGGAGCTGAACCTATGGAAACATGCCAAGTCATCTGTATTGTATTTACTGTATATATGTATATATGTATATTATGTTCTCTGGAATCCGCTTGCAGTCTCTTTGACCACAGACTTCAGCATTGATTGACTGTAAGCTGGATCCAGCTGAGCGTACTTATTTATTTAATTGTTATTATTTTGCTTTTGCTAATCGCTTTGTGAGTTGGAACCACACAAATCGCATAGACAATGATTATTGGTAAACGATAAAATAACTTTAATTCTAGCTTCATGTAAACTGATTTGTCAGGTGACATCTTCAGCATGGGCTTGACCATATTTTTTTAAAAAAAGAAGTCCTATTTGAATTCTTTAAATGTCACAATCAAATAGATAATGTCCACAGAATGTTTCATGTATTAGTCTGAAGGCTCTAACCTTCATATAAAACTCATGTCTATTAAGCTTTCCATAAGCATGGTGCTTTTACCTTCTAAGTTTGTTTTAGACAACAAAATAATTGCATAATCAAATTATGATCCATTTGGACTGAATAGAATTTTAATTGTGTTTTCTGGAAAATACTGAGAGATCTGTGCATGCTATTTTGTTCTGTTCACATGACCCACCACCCCAATGGCTAGGCCCACACCTCCTTACATTTAAAGGTACAGATATTCAGGAATATTGACAAGTATGTAAATGTAACAATTTCACCCTTTGTATGACCATATTGTATACAAACACAGCCACTCAGAAAACATGCTGAATAAACACCTCACAAAATAGATACCTGGTTAAGTATTTTCACACTGATCATCAGTATGTTTTTATAGTAACAGTAGTGACAAATTAAAGGTAGTTAATAAAGTTAAACAACTATATAAATTGTATCAAAAAGAAATAGATAGTGCAGCGCGTAACTCCAATTAGACCTAGAAAGTTCAATTAAAGTCCAAGTTGGACATAGGAATTCCTATGTTCAGGAGGCAGCCACTATTCCCACAAAGCCAGATGGTGACCTGGAATAATCTATAATAAAACAAATGGGGAGGGGCGCCACATAGTATAATACTGTATATATTAAAAATACAGAAGATGTGCCAAGAACAAGAAATTCAATCATCCATATGGGTGATAAGAGGAGAAATTTTATAACACTCAAACAACAAGGGTGAATATAAAAAGATCAATGACACACTAGAACTCCTGCACCTCACCAATATAAAATGTGTGTACCAGATATAAATTCTTTAAAGCTTATCTGTATAAATGATGATGATTCTTCACATAGGGTACACTCTATTTCCACCCTTCAGGTATACGCTGGGCAGGAGTCATAAATAGTGCTTCTGGAGTCCAGGAGTGTTACTCAGTGATAACCAGATTATGTAGACGGAAAAAACTCATATAGTATAATACTGTATAGCACCAAATTTATTACATACAAAATGCAGAAATGCACTTACATGAATAAAAATAATATATGCTTATCTGGGTATCTTTAAAAAATGGAAGACCATCACAAATGGAGCTGCATACAGGCAGTTCAGCTAATTCCAACTGCTCCGGAGCACATCACCGATGGCAGAACATGTGGTCACAAGATCCCTATTAGCCCTTAACTATATAAATTGTCTTGTCTTTATAGGTTATGTGGGTTTGAACCATTCTTTGATGCGCGAGGTGATCAGTACATGTACAGCAGGATTCTGAATTGTGACTTTGAGTTCATTTCTCCCTGGTGGGATGAAATCTCATTGAATGCCAAGGACTTGGTAAGAAACATAAAAGTAGCCAACCATATGTTAATTTATCTAATTAGTCCAAGAGAGTAATCACACGCCTCCCATGTGAAGTGACCAGGTAAGTGGCAAGTATTAAAGTATTAGAGGCAAAGTTGAAACACCCAGACTGATATGCAATTAAGTTAAAATGTGTACAGCAGGACAGCCCTCTTAAATCCGGATGAGATCCCGGATTTAAGAGGGCTTGTACACAAGGGATACACTGCGCAGCTGAGGCCCTGAAGCAGAACGATAAATATGTCCATTTTAAAATACAGCAAAGAAACCTGAGAAAACAAATGGGTGTGTCACGTGCCCCTGCAGACAAAGCTTTGGAAGATGAAGACGAGGAGATCGTCATCTCCCAGAGCACTCCTATAACACAGATGGATATAGTGAACCCAGTGAAAAACAAAGTAAGTGGTCACACATACAAGAGAGAAGCAATTGAAAGGATGATTGGAAACAAACTTCAGCACTTATAGCACATGTAGGTAACATTGGCACACAGCGGTAGCTGAAAGGAAAAGTGGTGCAAGATGGAATTGTCCTTGGGACCCTCCCACCCACCCTTATAATGGATCTTAAAAAGGACATGTACATTTTAACAAAGCAAGCACTTCAAGGACAAGGTGTGCCACTTTTGTGGCTGAAGTGCTTGGTTTGTTTCGGCCCCCACAAAAGTAACAATGGGCTTAAGGCAGCTAAGGTAACAGCGCTGTCAATGAACTCTACAGTGGCAAAATCTTGTCATCATCTTCAGCCTCATCCTCACTCTCATCAGTGTGTACATCATCGTAACACAATATTAATTCAACCCCGCAGGAAACCACCATTACAGAAGTCTCTGTAACATAAATGTCAAAAACAAAAATGGAAAAGAAAAAGCTTTTACCTTTTTTAAAGAAAAAAAACATCTTTAATAAAGGTGAAACTTCTGTAGAAAAACATATAATTGCCAACATGTCATTTTACCCAAATATTAATAAGCATTCCAGCATCAGCTAGCTTCCTTCTCTCAGCTGGATCCCAGCACCTGCAATCTACATTATCATCATACTCATCAGTGTGTACATCATCATTACTCAATACTAATTAATCCTGGCTCGAATCCAGCATTACAAAAGTCTCTGTACTTTGATCTAAATGCCAGTAAATGCCTTCGTGTAATATGTAGTTCATTTTATGACAGAGCTGTCACGATTTTTGGGCAATTCTTTTAGACCAGACCATATGTCAAAATGTTCTGCTGAATCACCTGCATCATCCTTGGGTCTCTTAGAAAAGCTTAATTGTTTCCTAGCAGCCGTAGTCTGAAAACCTGAAGGAGGGCACACCGTCGTGTCATGTACCACTTTAACTGTCAACTTGCTCACCAGGAGCTCATTGCATCTCTTGTGATCTGGGACAGTGGGAAATAAAGAGAAGACATAGCTCTTAAACCTAGGATCAAGCATAGTCGCCAAAATGTAGTCATACAATTTCCAGATAACTCTTCGATCCAGGCGAAGTGATTAAACTACTTCATCTACAACTACAAGTCCGACATACTTAGTGTAATTTCTTTGTTTCATTTCCTCCTTCAATTTTTCAAGGTGCTTTTTACCAAAAGTCTAATTAAGGGAATCGCTTTGCTCAAGCTATCAGTGTCTACTTTGAATTGTTTCAGCACCTTGCACAACACGGAAAGTATTCTCCACTGTGCTGGTTTAAAATACATTCTCCCTCCTTTCCCAGTGTCATGGCTTGTGGAGTAAGTGTAGATGGCTTTTCGCTGTTCCTTCATCCTCACAAGCATATAAACTGTGGAAGTCCACCTTACTACCACCTCTTGCTTCAGTTGGTGGCAGGGCAAAATAAATTGTTTTTGCAGCTGCTGCAATTTCCTACATGCTGTTGCAGAATGCCGAAAAAGTCCCGACATTTTTCGGGCCACAGACAGCATCTCCTTAATGTCCCTGTCATTTTTCAAAAAGCTCTGTACCACCAAGTAGATTGTGTGAACAAAGCAGGGAATGTGATGGAGATCATCCAGAAGTAATGCTCTCACAATATTGGTGGCGTTATCATAAATGACATATCCTCAGGAGAGTCCAAGTCATGAGTCCAAGTCTAAGCCATGTTGCAATGACATCCCTTAGTTTTTCAAAAAGGTTGTCATCGGTATGCCTCTTAGTGAAGCCGCTGATACACAGAGTAGCCTGCCTCAGGATAATCTGGCGTTGTTGGGTACAAGCTGCTGCTGTTCCTGCTGCTGAAGGCAATTCACCAACCCAGAGGGCTGTCACAGTCACATAATCTTTAGTTTGCCCAGTTCCGCTTGTCTACATATCTGTGGTTAAGTGTACAGTGGTTAGAATGGCATTTTGTAGCCCGGTAATTACATTTTATGGAACCTTCTGGTAGTCGTGAGGAATTGCTTTTCTAGCAAAATGGTGTCATGATGGAATTTGGTAACAGGGACACAGGACCTCAATTAACTGTCTAAAACCAGCAGCATTAATTATGGATATTGGACACAAATCTAATACTAGCATAGTCGCCATGGCGTCTGTGATCCGCTTTTCAACTGGGTGACAGCTTTAATTCTTGTTTCATATTGCAAAGGATTGTTTAACAGTCAATTGTTGTAAACTACAAGTAGTCTTCTTCTTGGTCTACTTCTGGGTTGAAGATCCACCCCCAGCAGCAGCAGCGGGACTAACGCTGAAGAATTCTTCAGAGTAATCCTGGATAGAGGAGAAGTCATCTATAGCCTTAGCAACTTGGATGCAGGACTAACTCCGATCACTAGTGAGGATATTGATGAGTAAGGTGTTGTCAGTGTGGATTTACAAACACTACAAATGGCTAGGCAACTGTTGTCAGGATTGGGTAAAAATAATTAGATCCATAAGAGGTGGATTTTTTGGTCTTATGCCCAGGCATGACAATAGCCTTTTTCTTATCACTGGCAAGAGCTGCTTCCACTGGTGCAGGACTTACACAAACAACATCATCCTCATAAACATCCTCATTAGCACCTTCGTCAGCTACACAATTATTCCCCTCATCCTGTTGCAAATATAAAGTGGTATCCTACATTTGTGTATCACCGGCTACACTAAGAGGCATACCGCTGAAAACCTGTTTGAAAAACTAAGGGATGTCATTGCAACAGGCTTATCCCACTTGGATTCTCCTGAGCATATGTCATTTGTGATAACGCCACCAATATTGTGAGAGCATTACAGCGGGGAGAATTCCATCACATTGCCTGTTTTGCTCACACAATCAACTTGGTTGTACCGAGCTTTTTAAAAAATGACAGGGACATGCAAGAGATGCTGTCTGTGTTCATAAATAGTTTGTGTCATTTTCAGCATTCTGCAACAGCATGTAGGAGATTGCAGCTGCTGCAAGAATCGAATTTGAGGGGAAATGTACTTTAGTCCAGCGCAGTGCAGAATACTTTCCATGTTGTGCAAGGTGCTGAAACCAGTCTAAATAGTCACCTGTGAAGTGATAGCTTGAGTCAAGTGATTCCCCTAATTAGACTTTTGGAAAAGCAGCTAGAGAAATTGAAGGAGGATATGAAACTAAACAATTCTGCTAACTATGTAGGACTTGTAGATCAAGTACTTTATTCGCTTTGCTAGAATCCAAGAGTTATCAACATCTTGAAATCAGATCACTACATTTTGACAACTGTGCATGATCCTAGATTTATGAGCTATGTCATCTCTTTCCAGCTGACCCAGATCTCAAAAGATGCAATAAGCTCCTGGTCAGCAAGCTGCCAGCTCAAGTGGTACATGACTCGATGACTCATCCTCCCTCAGTTTCTTTGGCAACTGTAGCTAGGAAAAAACTTTCCCAAGACACCCAGTGGTGATGCAGATGAGTCAGCACAGAATGGAGAGAATGAAGCTAGCTGATGCTGGTATGCTTGTTAATACTTTGGTAGAATGGCATGTTGGCAATTTTATGTTTCTCTACAGTAAACTTTCACCTTTATTAGATAGGTGTTTGTTTTCTTTAAAAAGGTACAAGCTTTTTCTTTTACATTTTTGTTTCCCTGACTTAAAACCACTATGCACTTGAACAAAGGCTTTAGCACATGACATAAGGGGATTAGTATCATCATGACTGAGACTGTGAGACTGGAGAGTGACAAGAACACTGCTACCCCTGTTTCTGTGTGACCAACAGCACTGAGACTGTTGAGTGACAAGAACAATGTTACTGGAGTGTGACAAGGACACTGCCACCCCTTCTGTTTCTATATGAGCTATGACTAGACTGTAGCCTGACAACAACACTGGGACCTCTTCTGTTTCTGTGTGAGCTATAACTCAGTAGAATGTCACTGGAGACCTTTTAGAAAACTGCCACCCCTCTTTCTGTTTTAGATATGATACTGCCCAACTGCACTAGAGACTTCCAGAACCGTGCTACCCCCTCAGTGTCTGTCTGTGAAATGGCGCCGGATCTCGCGAGATCCGACGACGCAACAATGACGTTTTGCCTCATTTTCACTTCCGAGGACTAGTCAAAGTACCGTACCGGCTTGGCTTGGCTTGGTGCTCAGATCGGCAAAGTTTGGGTGGGCTCGGTTTTTCGGAGAACCGATCCCGAGCCTTAGTTTTAACCTTTATTAATTTAAATATAATGTGGTAGAGTGGAGTGCTTCGCTTTGTGTTTTTTTAGTTGTTTGAAAATACAGAAATGAAAGGCATATTGTGGTTGTGCTAGATCTTTAGGCTTTGTTGTTAGTATAGTGTGCGTGAAAATTACTAATAGCAGAGAAACATTTATTATTGGGGCCAGTGACTAGGCCTAACACTGTGTCCTGTAATCGGTGAACATATTTACCAGGTATGGGACCATAAGTACTCTTTCCAAGGCTGGCTTTGTGGAGGGGCTGGAGAAGAAGGGATTTGTGGGGACCCCAAGTCTTCCTGCATATACTGTATGCTGGAGTAGAAAGAAAATGCTGACAGTTGACATCTGGTGCTGGCAGTCACAGACAACGGATGGAGTGTGCATTTTTTTAAGGCATCACATTGTGTGAGCCATTATATGGTACTATACTATCATATGGGAAAGGGAGCAATAGGTGTGGGATAGAAACAAAAAGCAATGGGTATGAATAAATCAATGTGCTAGTGTGTCAATATGATTCAATCAAATTTAACCTAATATTCTCTTGTACATATGCAGGCAAATTGTGATGTATACTGAAGAGGATTTTTAAAAAGTTTCAATGCTAGCATCCAATAAAAAATTACAAAAAACACAAAGATGATATAATCTCAGTACCGGTTTTCATAGTAACTACTACACGTTCAATTTTCTGGATAGAATCAACGGCAAAACAAATGGTAATGCAAAATAAAGTAATTAGATGGTATCCATAGTTCAAACAAGCCAATGTGGTTCCTAAACTAGGCTTGTAGTGATAGTCCAATCTCAATCATCCAGTTACAGAGTGTGGAGTAAATGTCAGTAGTTTCCAAATATAGTTTCTGCATGTACTGCAACTTGTTATCCTAGTTCCTTCTTTCACATGATGCTCCTCATGTCATTAATATGTGACATGTGAGACAGGGTAGTGTAATATTGCTTAAAACATTTAATACATAACTTCAGAATTAAAAACACTTAAAATTTTGCAGTGTGCACATTCATATAAAGGTTTCTTTCTCTGACAATCCCACCGGATTCACGTCTAGTTCTTATGTGCAGATGAGCGGTTCACAAATGCCGATCAGCTGCGAGTCAGACTTCTGACAAGGAATCCCAGCTCAATCATACTGACATTAACTCCACACACTCTATAACTGGGAGGCCATCCAACGCATTTAGTCTGTGACTTCATCAGGGGCTATCACTGATGAAGGCACTGACAAAACGCCTTAGCTGCCTTTTACTCTTTTAATAGGTTGATATTGTACTTCCCAGTTTTGAATGGATGGACTCTTTGTGAAATCTTGGCGACATCATTACCAGCCAGGACCTTCAGCCAGACTTGCGAGATTATGAACTTGATTTTGTGTCATGAACTTCTGCTAACTGTGAATTTTACGACTTACAGTCCCTTCTATTATTCCAGTGTTTGCAAATTTAGATAACATCTGTTTTAGATACATGTTGTTTTAAATATTTATGTATTTTTATGTTTTTGTTATCCGGTTTAATAAATTGACATTTGTTTGCAATGATTTACTTTTATAATACCTTTTAATTGATATTTTTATTTTGACCTATAGTGCTGTTTTTCTTTGCTTTTTTCTAACCCTGGCACCTCCTTGCTATCTTCAACTCACTTCTCTGCCCTCTTGCACCACCTCCTGCTTCCTCCTTCATAGCCCATGATTCTACCATCTACTTCAAAGACAAAATCTATACCATTCAAGAAGATATTTCTTTATACCAGATCCTACACACACAACTCATCTTACATTTACCCAATTTAAACAACTTGGGTATATTATGTACAACTGCATATCTCACTTTTTCTCCTCTCATTCCCTTCTCGGCTCTCGCCCCCAACATTCCACTGAGACTGCCCTCACAAAAGTAAATCAAAGATCTACATACAACAAAGTCACTTCTCAACACTCATCATCCTGGACATCTCTGCTGCTTTTGACACGGTTCATCACCCTCTTTTCCCACACACCTTTCCCTCCATTCACGTTTGTGACACAGTTCTTTCCTGGTTTGCTTACTACCTGCTGCTTCAGTATCTCTACCTCTGGCACATCCTCACCTCCACTCCCACTATCTGTTGGGGTTTCACAAGGCTCTGTTCTTGACCTTCTAATTTTCTCACTGTACAGCTTTTCTCTGGGTGAATGAATTTGTTAATTCAGCCTCCAGTACCACATCTACATAGATAAACACCCAAATCGACTTCTCCTACCATCTATCCTTCTGTACTATACTAGCTTGTAAAACCAAAAGAATCTCTGCATGAATGTTTGAACACTATCTAAAGCTCAACATGTCCAAAAAAGATCTTATGACCTTCCCTTATCCCAGAGTAACCACTAAAATATCCCTCACTGTCAATAACACCACAATTTCCTCAGTCTGAAAATTCCGCTGGCCTGGGTGTCACTAAGCAATCTGTTTATTGCTCACATCCAGTCTCTCTCCTTCTTGTTGGCTCCACCTGCGAAATATTGCTAGAATATGTTCTTTTCTTACCCAAAATGCAAATAAAACATATATAACATATATAATATTAACCATTCTCTCATCATCTTCCACCTTGACTACTGTAACATCCTCCCCTTACCCATCTATCCCCGCTTCAACCTGTCTTACATGTAGCAAGATTAACCTTCCTCTCTTGCTACCAACATCAATCACACCACTCTGCAAATCCCTCCGTGGCTTCCAGAATACAATTGAAATTGGTGACCCTCTCTTACAACCCCCTCAACATCTCCCCTTCATACATCTCAAATCTAATCTCAGTATATTCTCCCTCACTCCTCTGATCCACTTCTCTACTTGTCTCCAATAAACAGCTCTGACTCTGAACCTACCAGACTTGTCCCACATATGAAATTCCCTACCACACCTGATAAGTTTCTCTCACAAGCTTTAAACGATCTCTGAAAATCCATCTTTTTATTAAAGCTTACCATATTCCCAACCTATACTACACATACTGATACACCCTCCCAATCTCCACTTTGAGCTAAACTCACTCCTCTTGTCTCAGCTGTGACCTTTTCCCATAGGATAAGCTCTCTCATAAGCAGGGCCATCCCTACTCTTTTGTTTTATGTAGACAAAATAAATGTAGACCTTGTATGTCCCTGTTTTCCGTATATCATCATCATCATCATCATCATTTATTTATATAGCGCCACTAATTCCGCAGCGCTGTACAGAGAACTCATTCACATCAGTCCCTGCCCCATTGGAGCTTACAGTCTAAATTCCTTAATATAGACACACTCACACAAAGACAGACAGAGAGGGAGACACTAGGGTCAATTTTTGATTGCAGCCAATTAACCTACCAGTATGTTTTTGGAGTGTGGGAGGAAACCGGAGCACCCGGAGGAAACCCACGCAAACACAGGGAGAACATACAAACTCCACACAGATAAGGCCATGGTTGGGAATCGAACTCATGACCCCAGTGCTGTGAGGCAGACGTGCTAACCACTAGGCCACTGTGCTGCCCTCCATATCCTGTTTTCCTCACTGTCCAGTGCTATGGACCTCCTTACAAATCAACGACGACAATAATAATAATAATAATAATAATAATAATAATAATAATAATAGATTCACCAAAACATTCAAATATAATTCAATATTAAAAATAATTTATCAAAATATCAAGAACATATAAAGATTAGAGAGCTCTAATCTTTATATGTTCTTGATGTTTTTATATTTTATATGTTTTGATATTTTTTTTTTTCAACAAGTGTATAGTTGAAGTTTAAAGAGTTTTGAGTTGCAATCATATGTAAGTTGGGGCCCTGGTTCCTTCCTCCCCACCTCCCTGCACCAGGGCCCAAAGCTCGCTAGTTCCACCTCCGATTAGGCACATTTCTTTGGGGTGGGGGAGAGGGCACTCTACAAACATGGACTTCAATTCTTTCAAATTACAGTCATTTTATTAAAAGTATAATTGTTTTTCAGGACAAACTATTTTAGAATATAATACACGATCATGATCCGTAAGTCTAATAAGCACATTTCCATTGCAGATTAAGAAGTTGATTGTCTTGGATCCAAAGAAAAGACTAACCGTGTCTCAGGCTCTGCAGCACCCTTGGGTGACAGGCAGAGCTGCTAAAATTTCCCATATGGATCGAACCCAAAAGAAACTACAGGAATTCAATGCTAAGCGCAAGCTTAAAGTGAGGTTTATCAACCTAAGTAGATTATTGTCTTCATCACTGTAAATGATATTACTATGTAAAGATAGATCGTGGGAGAGGATTCAAATACACTCTACGTGTTGAGTAGACATGAGTACCATAATCTACTACTAGACAACAATGACCACACAATCTTTTGCAGTAAAGCTATGGTGGCACCACAATTAGGCAGGTCTTTCTCTGAAATAGGTAAGAAACATGTTTTCAAACCATAAATTAAAATATCTGAACATGACAAATAAAATACAAGAAAGCACATTATTTGCCATGATCAACTGTTCTTTTGTGCATTGGGCCACTCTATAAGACAGCTCAACATAAGGGTTACTCACACTGGTCATATATAAGTTTGAAGATTTAGGTTCCTACTGGGAAAAGACATTTTATTATGCACTAATCATAACACATATAAAGTGCCCATAGAATGTGACTTTTACATAATATTTGTATATTTATCAAGTGTTTACTTTGTTTAAAGAAGACGTCTATTGCAAAAACATGTTTCCCCTGTCGTCCTACCCCTAACCCAGGATTACTATGGTTTACCTCCTTGGGACCATCAGTGTTACAGAAATACATCATACATAGGGACACATTTATCAACACTCGCAAAATATGAAAAATAGTTTTCAATCCTTATCGCATTGATAAGGATTGGACTATTTCTTATATTTATTAAAAAAGCAACACAGGAACAGCAGTTCCGAAAAACTGCTGTTCATGTGAAGTGGAAAACATACTTACCACTGCCTCTTCGTTCCCGAAGCAGCATGCAATGAACGGTGCTCCTCTTCTGACTCCAGTGCGCACGCGCCGAGGGAAACCCTCGGGCATGCGCACATATATCTTTGCTCTCTCTCTCTGCAAATATAGTTGCAGAGAGCGAGCGGTGAGTGACAGGGAGGGATCATGTGATCCCTCCACACATGCGCTGTCCAGCTCTGCTCTTCAGAGCAGAGCTGACAGCACTGAAACTTTTCAATTATGATAGTGTACGGCTGGCGTACATTAACATGATTGAAAAGTTAATTTAATTTATTGTTAAATAGCGTTACTGAGCACTCCCCATACACTGTTATGGGGAGTGCTCAGTAAAACGATAAAGAGATGCAAAGCAGCAGATATCTATGATATATGCTGAGATGCTACAATCGGAAATACCAATTTAGTGTTTAATCCCCAAAAACAACAGTTCTCTGGGATTTTACAGGGGGTAAACATTTGATAAATAGGCCCCATAGTCTGCCACAATTTTTCACTCTCCATGCACTGCTATCTAAATAACTTAAAAAGGTACTGGAACTTGGTTACGGAAGACAAACACATTGACACACCAGAGGTATAATGCAAAACTAACTACGCTATAGATTCATTTATTAGGGTAACAGGAAAAATGTAGGATGGGGAACTAAGACATGAGGTAGAGCGTTAACTAACACTGGAAAAGGAGCAGTAGAGGGGTAGAGGTGGGGGAAACAGGGGAGGTGGACAGAGGAGTCTCTCTGTTTTCAAAGCATTCCCAAAATCAAGGTTTAAACCAAGGTCTATGAAGTAGTGAGGCCACACAATGAACAAGACATAACTTCCATGCAAAAAGGTATTTGCTCGCATAGTTGTTAAAAATGGATGTGAATCAGGGTATCAGGCCCAGGGGAAATAACAGATTGCTATTGAATGCACATGTAATGCAGCTAGAATTTACAAACTCAATGTGGTTTATAAGTTTTATTGTTTTTTTTTTTGTTTGTTTTTTTAAGTTTGTGTGTAGTCATGCAATAAAATCCATAGTGCAAATGTCAGTGTAGATATAGCTTCAGTTTGTTGACAGTACCAGTAACTAATGTTTTGTGTAGATTAGAGGTAGATGTAAGGCATACATAATGACTACTTGGAGGTCTTTATAAAATATTATAATTATATATGTATAATTGTTCCATAAAGGAAACATCAGAGAATTTTCTGACAAAAATTAGTTGATAATTTTGCGAGCCATATTCTGGTTGAAAGGAAAGAGTGGATACGCATTGTGCCAGGTGGGACATAACTTCAGGTTGGGTGTTCCTAGCCTGGCTTTCTTGCAAATATTCTATATATTTTTGCAAAGCATGTTACAGGTAGTAGTAGCTGGTAGGTCACACAACAAAACGATAGTGAAAAGGGCCCTGCTGGCATTGGTAAATTAAGACAATCAATGAGTCCAGGTGATTCCCTCGTTCTATATGTTTTCATACCTGTTCACACACTAAAACATATAATCCTAATATATCCACTCAAGACCAATTTTAGGTTTACATTTTCATTAGAACATACAAGATCACCTAAGGTTTGTTAAAATAAACAGTAAGCATATGTAGATAGCAAAACCGCATAACAATATTGCACCATGAGCCAACCCCTCACCCTAAGTTGATTTCATCTACTGTAAAGATCATACTAGCATCACAAAGTTTGAATGGATAAGGTTTGGGCCCCATAACCCTTGTTATATTCTGAATTGTGATGGCGAGGGTCTACATTTAGAGGCTGTCAAAATGATTTTATTTCTGTGTTATGTTCCATAGGCAGCTATGAAAGCTGTTGTAGCTTCAAGTCGCTTAGGAAGTCACAATCATCCAGAGAACTCAAGAGGTGTGCAAAAGTCGGAAAATGTCCAAAGATGTGATATTTTAGAAGCGGAGGCTGGATGTTCCTATTTACATTAAGACCAGCAAAGTATCTTGGAGGGACCCTCACGTGAACCAGGAGAATCCATTGAGCTCACAAGCGACATATATTGAAACAGGCAGCTAACGTCATAATTGTTTCTGGCAAATAAGTCACCCTACATCTTTTGTAAAGCATTTTTTTTATTTTGGGGTGTAGGATTAATTTTGACAGACCCTAACAGAAAGATAGAAAACTTCTTTATTGACCAAAACCAAGTGCAGATCTTGTATAGAAGTTTTTGGGTTGTTATTTTTTTTTTTTTTTAAAGATCTGCTTGCGCTAGTAAAGTACAAACTGAAAACTTTTGAATAAAAGCATAAAAAAGCTAATGCCCAGCCATGAGTCACATCTTAGCTGAAAAGAAAATGTGGACTGTTCTCTAGTTATACCACAGGTCTTCCACAGTGGTGTATAAGTCCAAGTCCTGTATTTAGAATAGTCATAGAAAATAATAGATAATCATAAAAAAAAAGTCTGCACGTCAATAAAATCAGTCAACTATCAGCAACATATTTTTACAAAATGAAGTACTCTCAGCACAGAAAAATAGTTTTGTCTCTTGTTGATGGTCCTTGCCTGTCATGTGAAGGTTTGTCAACATGTACTCTGTAGTACTAGCAGTGGTAAAAGGAAAAGTGTCCCTAAGGGTTCCGTGTAACAATCCTGAATGTTATTTAACAGAATTATCTCTCCATAACTGCATCTTTGTCCTTCCTTATCTCTGTAGTAAAATCTCCCTTTATTCATTTTCGTCTAAGTCTATTCTTTTATGTGCGTTTGCACCAAACTGTATGTATACTAAGGATGATTTCTTTGTACTAAAGAGAGGCAACAAATATGTTTTATCCTTGTGCATTTTATGCACAATAAAAAGTCTTAATTTTGCATCTGCCCAATGGCACTGAACACTTCTAAGATTATAATGTTCAAAGCAAAAACATCCTGGGAGAATTAGTTCTTTTTAAACTGACAGTGCATTTGCTTTTAAAGCATCAGATAGGGATTTGTTGAATGTTTGTTAATTTCTGTTTTAACCATTTAACCCATTGCAGTGTGATAAGGGCTTTGTGTTTAAACTACTAGAATGTAGCAGAATGCTTCTCCCATCAAAATTGCTAAAAATAAAAATAAACAGTTCCAGAAGAAATAGCAAGCAAGATAAATATATATAGATTCTTATTTACTACTGAATATAACATATTATATTCATGGTGAAAAACTATTAAAAGTAGTAATGTGCTTTATCCCATTCGTTGTATATATGCCTTACACATTAAAGCACCTGAAAATGATAAACATATACTAAAATTCAATACATTAGCTATTCGTGCCTTTGAAACCTATGCAACAAACCAGATGCATGCAGCCAAAGGCTTTATTGCTGGGATAATGCAGATAAAATCACATAAATTGCATTGCATTATTAGATAGTTAGGGGCACATTTATCAATGTTCGTCAAAAATGAAAAATAGTTATCAATCCTTATCGCATGGATAAGGATTGAACTATTTCTCAAATATATTAAAAACGAAACACAGAAACAGCAGTTCCGATAAACTATTTCTGTGATACAAAAAAAAAAAATTACACTTACCCTGCCTCTTCGGAACGCGATGTCTACGGATCTCCTCCAGGTCCTCTTCATTTTTCATTACACTGCAATTGCGCATGTGCAGTTCGAAGAGCTGCACATGCGCAAAAAAAATCACTGCTCTGTCTCTGAAACTATAGTTGCAGAGAGCGGTGAGTGTGATCCTCCACACATGCGCTGTCCAGCTCTGCTCTTAGAGCCGACAGCACTGAAATCCTTCAATTATGATAATGTACGCCAGCTATATCAAGACAAGTTACCGAAAAAAAGTTTTTTTCGGAACTTGTTAGATTGCGGTTGGGAGCAGTCACCATACTGTAGAATGGTGACTGCTCCCAAAAACGAGAAGTAATGCAAATCTATCTGCTGCGATGCACCCTTCTTAAATATGCAGGACATACTCTGGGACCTGGATTTCACGGTAAGTACATGATAGTGCACTATCACTATTTCTTAAATATGCCCCTTAGATTGATCTCATTTGTGGGTGGAGTTTGCACAGAGCATATTTTCTTCCACTTTCAGGGTTTTAAATGTTGGGAAGTAGGGTTACAGATGTATGGGCAAAAACAGATTGTATGCACATGTAATGCAGCTAGAATTTACAAACTCAATGTGGTTTATAAGTTTTGTTGTTTTTTTTTGTTTGTTTTTTTAAGTTTGTGTGTAGTCATGCAATAAAATCCATAGTGCAAATGTCAGTGTAGATATAGCTTCAGTTTGTTGACAGTACCAGTAACTAATGTTTTGTGTAGATTAGAGGTAGCTGTAAGGCATACATCATGACTACTTGGAGGTATTTATAAAATATTATAATATATATATATATATATATATATATATATATATATATATATATATATATTATACACACATAGTAATTCGAGATTAGTTAATCTGTAAACAGGAAAATAAGAAGGAATACAGGTGATAACGAATGTACCTCAATCAAACCCACAATTTTGTGTAACACCGCAGATTGTAGATGATGATTCCCAAAAGGGGTTAAGGCAATTAAACCGGTTATTACAAATAAACAAAACCACCTCGACAGTAGAATAACTTGTTAAATCAGCGCAATACATTGTGGTAAATAAAGATGGGGTAATGTACAACTGGAAACAGAAAGAAATGTTTTGAAACAAGTCCTCATGTACATGTGGTGAGATGCAGCGAGCTCTGGCTGGGACAGATACACACGATAGGAGGAAGCACTCGGCATACCAGCTGCCTTATCTCTAGTCGGCTCGCCCAGTGTACGCCTGCAGAGCACCGGATACCGGAGAGGTGGGTTTTCCTCCGCCGCCATGCTCTGTCCTCACATTGGTCACCTCGATGGGCGGAATGAGCGGCCACATCCACTCCCCGCTGGCGCTCAGGAGTCGGGTTACTCGGGAAGCGGTTTAGCCCGAATAGGCAGTTCTGTGCCTGTCACTCACCAGTTGGAGCGCAACCGCCAACCCTGAGCGATCAGTGACTTACCGCCGGCCTGTGGAGGTATGGTGAGTGTCTGTGGGCGGGCCCCGCCGTGGTGGTCTGTCTGCTGCCTGTACTCCCTGCGTGATGTATCACCAGTCCTGTGTGAGCTGTGTGTTCCCTCCATGGTTTGTGTGATGTTCTCAGGGCAAGTGTTACTTTCTCTAAACATAAACTTGCTACAAGTGATACCTCCCAGTTTATGCCATGTATATTAAGTAACAACGCTCACTTAAGTTGGCTAGAATGTAAATATTATTGCTATGTGTGTCAGCCACTGAGCAGCTGCGGTTTACATGAGTTGAAGGTATTGCAATTCATACGTTTTGAGATTAAATGGCTCACTAGACGTGTCTTGCAAACTTTCACATGGGTCAGGTACAGTTTGTTTATGTAGAGTTTAGCAAACCAACTATTAGCTTCTTTTGCATTAAGTCCACCTTAATAATGGTTTTTGTGGTAGCACTTACTCTCTAAACTGTCCCTGATACTTTGGCACTGTCTGAATCTTGTTGCTGGGTTACATTTAGTTTGGTGTATTTGTTATACTTGTGGGGGAGGGGGGAATTCATTTCAGCCCGAAATGCCGCATATTTATGTCATTTAAGAATTTTTCTGCTGTTTTTCTGCACAACTCTATGAGACGTGAAGGAAAATGAGCAGGGATTTCATTTGGAGAATCCAGGCGATGTGTCTCCAAGGACTGTTCTGGAGACTTTTTGTGCTGAATTGAATCTCCCTATTGGAAAAATGTTTAGAAAGAAATGTTATGTTTGTTACCAAAGTCAGATGTCACATTTTATTGGTAAATATACAGTTTTTATTTAATCCATATATTTAGAGATAACATTTTTTTAATGGCTCTAACTCCAGTTAGTCAGGGCAAAATAAATTTAACTAGTGAATCTGTGCTCATGTGCTTAAACCTATTTATCTTTAGGCACCCAAGGATTGAGTTGATAATTCTTGGATTATAGAATCAGTGACTGTTCTGCTGCTATCCAAAACAAAACTACATGAAGGTGAATAATGGAATTTCCAAAGTACATCTTCTGCAAGTGGGAGAGTCGATTTTGGCCAGCAAAGGTGAGTAGCAGAGCCCTTATGTGTCTGTCTAGATTAGTGATGATAATTATTATGCTAGTGAGGTACTTCTGTGGTGCCTAATCATAACTCCTACACCCTTTGGTAACAATTCACAGTACTGTAACTATGGGAAGCAATAGGGTTCATGCAAACACATGTTCAGCCTACAGTAACCCATCACTTGAGCTTTGTTCCGTTCAGCTTATCGAACAGAATACAGCTCAGTGGACATTAAATGCTTAAAATAGTATGCATGCAGCTTGCATTTTTTTCCCCTCTATGCTCTATCAAGCATTCGACCTGTGTTGCCTCTAGTGTCCATATGAATGACCCTTATGATCACCATAGGGATGCATGATTCTGTTACAGCAGTTCAAGTGCGGTGGCAACCTGCAAATAAAAATTTTGTACAACTTGTGATGAGCTTATTCTTCCACCCTGTTCCTTCATACTTTATGGGGTTTCAATGTATTGACAGCAACTAGTTGTCATTGACTACTCCTACTGGAGCCACATGGCCAAGTCAGCTGGCTACTCACTACCTGTGAGTGCCAACACAGCATGGACAGGTGTTTTACAGGAGCAAGCAGGATCTTATTATTAATATTTATTTAGTATTGGCTGTTATAAGAAAAACTAATAATAAACACAAGCAGACCATGCCAGTATTACCAGGAGCTATTTTTTTTTCTTTAGTGTGTTACATTGTTTTTTGTTTATTTATTTTTTTAGTGTACATAGTGATCTGTTTCTGTTTTTAAATATACTTTTTATTTGTTTAGTGTGATAAAAAGAAAAATTGTTGTTAAATGTGTTGCCATACATCTTCATAAAAAATACAAGCCTTAGTAAATGTGCAATTCTAAAGAGATTTCTAATAATTAAACATTTGGGGGTAACTTAACCATTTAAATTCATTAAAATAATAGATGTCCTCTGTAGAAAGTGTTTAAATTTAAAGTCTGTCTTTTGTACCCGCCAAGAAGTTCTACAATGCATTATGAATTGAGGGGATCCCAGGAAGGATATTATGTAAAAAACAGGCACTAAGGTCACTGTAGACACTCATGATCTCACCTCAGGTTCATATGCCTTCTTGTGGATGAGGTACCCTAGATATGAACTATCCTAGAATCTAAAATGTTTTCTATCTCATAATTATGTTGACTGTTCACCAGAGTAGGGAGTGATGAAAAAGAAACAATTTGTACTTTCAAGCTTCGATAGAGATATTTGAAAAAAATATTAGGAATTACAGATGTGAAGGGTAATTCAGGATGACATGTATTGGAATTTATTACTTCTTATTGATAATTTGTATGGACCAATAGATTTGGGACCTAACTTAAGTGAGAGGAGGCAAAGTTAAAGTTTTTAACGGGCAACCAAACTTTGTCGCCCATTTTAAATGTGAGTTCTGGGCTCCAATGTATATCCACAAACTATTTTTGTTTTAAATAGGTATGGGTAAACTTGGCCTTATAGCTGTTTCCAAATTTAATGTGCTCAACTGTTGAACTGACCTCTGGTGCTTTAGAGGTGAGAGAGGAAAATGTGCAAAATGTAAGATATTTGCCATACATATGCGAAAAATAGGGACATTTCATTAGGAAATTGGTGTGAATTTCTTATGAGCAAATTGTACTATATATTTTAACCTGATCGAATTCATTAGATTTTTATTATCTTACATTTGTTTTCAAAATATTAAATGGTCTGGCCATTGCTTTCAGGACGGTAAAAAAAACAAAAAAAAACTGGCAAGTTAATTTCTAATAATTTGCAGAATGGGCATCATAATGTAGAAATAATTCAGAACCCTCTGTCAGACGTTATTGTTGGTAGGGATTCCATAACACGTGATTTACAACTATAATGGCTTATTTTGTTGGGAAGATGTTAAGTGGGGCAAAAATATACAGTAAGACATTTTACAACCGTGAATCTTTTGGATTAAAGTAAATCATCAATGAAATCCATGTTGTTCTTTATGTATAGGCAAAGAATTGAAACAGATCAAATGGACCAAAGTGAGAAGGATTTGGGGTATTTTTCTGGTACACACCTCACAAGCCTCAGCCTCTAATATATCTTCTAGAGTATTGAAATTTATCCACACCAGAAATGTTCTTTCTGTAATTACTTACTGCAAGTAATATGTCCCAATCTATATTTTAATGGGGTGCTCTCCCACCCTATTAGAATATAGATTGGGGCATATATTTTTTATTATTTTATACAGTTCATTTATTTTTTATATAATACAAGGATATGCCTAGTGAAACATAAGGATAACATTTTTAAATAATCACAAAATTGGGGAAATATGTGAAATAGATTAAAATGGGGTGGGGGGAGATGGTCGCAGACCATTTCCCGTCTGCACTCCAGCACAGACGGGAAACCCGCAATAAATAGAAAATGCATGTAGTGCTCACTGTGTACAAATTACAAACAAATGTGGTGCTAATATGGTAATGTTCCACTCGCCTATAATTAGGTGAAAGTGCAGTGATGAATACTCATTTCCACCCTTTATATATCTTTTGAAAGAATCCCCCACAGAGGTTGACTTATTAGGATCAACATAACGCATAAGAAATAGTGTCTGAAATCTTTTATTGCCTATAAGTAATAAAACAACACAGTGCAGTATCATCTAGTTAAGCATTCAAATAGTGCATATCTGAGCTCTTTGTGTGCTTCAAACCTGTATGAATCAAATTCAATGCTGTTTTTATATCCAACATATTTGAGTCTGCAATTCTCCATTTGCATTTTTGACTAGTTGATGCTGCACTCTGTATTTAATTGAATATGCCAGTTAGAAGGTGGAAAAATATTTATTTTAACTGTAATTCTCTACAGACCTTGCTAATCAATACTTTTTTTAAAAAAATATAGAAAATCCCTGCTTCAGGAGGATATGAAAGGGGCAATAAAACTACATTTAAGATTGTCCTATATACAACAATCAGTCACAACTAGAGATGAGCGGGCTCGGATATCTGAAATCCGAGCCCACCCGAACGTTGCCGATCCGAGCCGGATCCGAGACAGATCCGGTATTCCCGCCAATTGCAAAACTGAAACCGAGGCTCTGAGTCATAATCCCGCTGTCGGATCTCGCGATACTCGTATTCTATAAATTCCCCGCTAGCCGCCGCCATCTTCACTCGGGCATTGATAAGGGTAGAGGGAGGTTGTGTTAGGTGGTCCTCTGTCCTGCTATATCTCGTGCTGTGCTGGGGAAATAACAGCACAGCACGAAAAATTTTAAAAAAAGTTATAAAAAAATAAATAAAAAAATATCCCAAAACAATCCTGCAGTATTAGTCCATTGGTACTGCAATATTACAAAGTTCACTGATTCTGCAGAATAGACTGGGAATTAGTGGAAATGATTGTTATTGAATGTCATTGAGGTTAATAATAGCGTAGGAGTGAAAATAAACCAAAAAAACTTGATTTTAACACTTTTTATGTTTTTTTCAAAATAAATCCGAATCCAAAACCTTAAATCCGAACCAAAACCTTTCGTCAGGTGTTTTGCGAAACAAATCCAAACCCAAAACCTCAAGCAAATCCGAATCCAAAACACAAAACACGAGACACCAAAAGTGGCCGATGCACATCCCTAGTCACAACATTAAAACCACCTGCCTAATATTGTGTAGATCCTCCTTGTGCCGCCAAAACAACTCTGACCTGTCGATGCATAGACTCCAGAAGACCTTTGAAGGTGTCCTGTGGTGTCTGGTACTAAGACCTTAGCAGCAGATCCTTTAAGTCCTGTAAGTTGCAAGGTGCGGCTTCCATGGCTCGGATTTGTTTTCCAGCACATCCCACAGATGCTCGATCGGTTTGAGATCAGGAGAGTTGGAAAGCCAAGTCAACACCATGAACTCTGTTATGTTCCTCTATCCATTCCTGAACAATTTTTGCAGTGTGGCAGGGCGCGTTACCCTGCTGACCAAAGCCAATGCTATCAGGGAATACTATTGCCATGAACGGGTGTACTTGGTCTGTAACAGTGTTTAGGTAGGTGGTACATGTCAAAGTAATATCTATACAATTGCCAGATTTCCCAGCAGAACACTGCCCAGAGCATCACACTTCCTCTGCTGGCTTGCCTTCTTTCCATAGTGCATCCTGGTGCCATCTCTTTCCTAGGTAAATGATGCACACGTATCTGGCCATCCACATGATGTAAAAGAAAATGTAATTCATCAGACCAGCAACCTTCTTCCATTGCTCCATGGTTCAATTCTGAAGCTCACGTGCCCATAGTAGGCGCTTTCGGCGGTGGACAGAGGTCAGCATGGGCACTATGACCAATCTGTGACTGTGCGGCCTCATACGCAGCAAGCTTGGATGCATTGTGTTCTGACCGCTTTATATCATAGACATCAAAAAGATACAGTTGATAGTAGATATCAGCTGAATAAAGTAGTATGCAAAGCAACTCCTGTCTTAGGAAATTATCACTATAAAATCAACTTTATTAGTAATTATTGTTAAAAAACTTCGCTAAATACCCAAATGTCATATAGATTGGCGAATTTAAAATATAGAAGTGAAAAGATTGAAATGAGGCGTTTAGAGAATTAAAAATGACCCATAGGGAGAAACGGTTATCCTTATTAAGTATTAGGTTCGTATTAAAATTTAATACGTGAGAACTGTTGTATTCTCTATTCACATTCTTTATTTGTTTAAGGACCCCTGATGATTGACATCTTGTGTCTAATCACAATGATGGTTCATAACAAATGTAGCTGCCCTTGTGATTATCAAAGGGTTGTTATTAGCCCCATATGGATTGGGTGCTGTTATGTATATAGTATGGAACACTCTCATATGTTCTAGAGATATCCCATATTCTGCGGGAGGAGTTTATATAGATTGGTAGTGATAAGGTTGATGTTATTATTTCATTAGGGCATAAGATCCCCCAAAAATAAGTTGATAAATCTAAACAGTTACTCCACACATAACATAGCCGTTTATTATTAACCTCATGTGTGTAAAGATGTAATCATGTGCATCTATATGGTATATTCCTGTGCTTATTTTGCATCCTTTATCCAGGAAAAATAATTAAATCAGGCTTGTTAAGAAATTAGTAGTAGTAGATACTTTGTGTAATTGTTGTTTCACATGGACACTGTGTGTTGACCAGAGATGCCTATATATTTGGTATAGGGATGTCCACAAATAAAGGCAATCTCTCTATAAGATAGCCCAGCTGTGAGATCTCCACACATTAGTAATAGTAGTAGTGGTAGATACTTTCAATACCCGTTATCTCACATGGGCATTGTGTGCTAGTAAAAGGTGCCTGTGAATATAATTAATGTAAAAATATCCACAAATGAGGGCAGTTTCTCTATATAGTAGCCCAACTGTGAGATCCCCACACATGTGGGATAATCTTAATTGCCCGCTATGGCTATCCAAGTAGTCCGAAATGTACGACTACCCCAATCTATAATGGACCTCCAAATGAATTCCCACTTACAACCAGAGGCCAAACGCTATAATAGTTTGAGAATATGAACCTTATTAGTAAAGCACAATCGCTAAGAGGTCCCGCTAACTGGCTCCCTATTTCTGGGTCTGTGACGTCATGCGTCACGTTACCCGACGTGCGTTTCGGCTTACTCATGGGGAATTACTCGTCTAGGATAGGACTGGAACTTTTATGTTCCAGACGGCCAATGGTATTGCTTTATCAATGATTGACATCTGTAGTGGCCATTCATATGGACGCAGACCTTAATATTTACAGAAAGATAGCTACATTGTCCTAATAAGATATGAATCTGTATTTGGAACATGGGTTTGTGGTTCTAAAGAAAATATATGCGTGTAATTGCCGATGTATGTATAATTGGGTGTAAGTTGTATACAAATCCAATATATGTCAACATATACATTAGATTAATTTTAGTGAAAAAAAGGGGAATTAAATAATGATCAATAGACATGAGAAAAAAGTTGAGAACTTATATATATAAAATATAATATAGTGCAAAAATTATGATTAAAGAAAAGAAAAAGGAAGGGGAGTAAGACGCTGTGATAATAATCAAACCTTAACTAAGTGATTGAAATAGTGAGGGAGGGGGATATACCCTAAGTCTCTGATAACAGAGATAAAGTGACAAGTGCAAATGAATGTGATGCCTGGTGATAAGGTGAGTATGAATTAATGAAAATTAATTGTTATTAATCAATACACTCTTTAATATATATTATTTTATATTTGCTTTTTTTTTTTTTTATATTCACATACCATATATTCTTTTAAGTTATAGTCTTCAATCTTTTACATATTTTTAAAGTTATTTTATTAGAAAGAGTTCTTATTAATCTTATCATTATCCTTATTCTTAGTTATTGATTTATAACCATGTTTGAGGATCATTATTAATGTATCACATGTAAAGTAAATAAAGCGTGTTGAACTTCTAAAAAAGTGGAAAATAGATAATAAAAAGGAAAAGTTATTTTGTAAGTGTCTTTATTCATTCCAAAATGACCATGAGAATTTTATATTGAATATATCAAATATACACTGTAAAAGTGAGAAGATCCCAGATATTCTAATGGTCTAAAACGTGTACATGTGATAAATATTACATGTGTATGACATATATTGAAAAATATGTATAGTTCAATATACCCATTCGTTCTGACAGAACAATCAACGTAAGATCATAAAGACAATTACACTCATATCTTACAAATCCATACATTAACTGTATGGCCAAAGACTTGTGGATACAAGATAGAAGCTATGATTCAAAATGGTTAAAATCCAATATGTTATCGTTATAAATCAATGTATGTACGCACCACTTGAGTACATTTTTAAGTGTTATTATTAAAACCATAAAGTTTTTATAAAATGCTATAATAATTGATATTTTCACTTAAACCGTATGGTATCAGGGAGTGGAGTAGGAAGATCCACCTGCTTTCTTTTTGAAGCAATATTTTCATGATGTCACCTCCCCTTATTCCCATGGAGATTTTCTCTATCCCAAAAGCACTTAATTCATCCAATTTTCCTCCATGTGTTTGTAAAAAATGGCGTGCTACAGAGTTAAGTGGTTTCAAACATTGTTTATCCATGGGAGCATTCCTAATGTTCCCTACGTGTTCTAAAATCCGTTGTTTCAGAGGTCGACTTGTCATACCTACGTAGATTTTATTGCAGGTACATTTCAATACATAAATAACTCCTTTTGTGTTACAATTAATAAAGCTATTAATTGTGTGTTTTTGTCCATATCTCATGTATTTCAATAGTTGTAACCATTACAGAGCATGCCTTACATGATCCACACTTGTGTGAGCCTCTCACCGTCAGCATTTGTTTTCTTGGATTAAATTGACTTTGTATAAGTCTATCCCCTAAGTTGGGTGCTCGTCTCCAACTAAAATTGACTTTCTCATCCAATACTTTAGACAATTTATCATCTGACATAAGTATAGGCCAATGTCGTTGTACAATAGTTTTAATCTGTTTCCATTGCGGACAAAAATCTCCAACAAAACGAATTTTGTTGTCTGGTTCTGATTTTTTCTTGGGATAGATCAGGTTTACTCGATCTGTAAATCTGGTTATATTAATAGCTTTTTTAATGGACCTCTTACTGTACCCTCGTTGTATCAACCTGGTACTTGGTTCCTCTGAACGTTTTTGGTAGTCCTCTGGATTTGAACAATTGCGTTTTAATCGGAGGAATTCACATTTCGGTATGTTTTTTACAACGGATGGAAAGTGTGAACTATCATTATGAAGAACGCTGTTAGTTGCAGTTTTCTTCCTGTAGAGATCTGTTTCTATTTGACCGTCCTCTGATTTTTTGATAGTAATATCCAAAAAGTTAATTTGATTTCTATCCATCTCATAAGTCAGCCTAAGGTTATTTTCATTAGTGTTAAGGATCTGAATAAAATTCCCAAATAGTTCTTTTTCTCCCTGCCATAGAATGAGGATATCATCTATATAGCGCATCCATACCATTACGTTATCTGTGTAATTACCCTTTTTTTCACTAAAATTAATCCAATGTATATGTTGACATATTGGATTTGTATACAACTTACCCCTAATTATACATACATCGGCAATTACACGCATATATTTTCTTTAGAACCACAAACCCATGTTCCAAATGCAGATTCATATCTTATTAGGACAATGTAGCTATCTTTCTGTAAATATTAAGGTCTGCGTCCATATGAATGGCCACTACAGATGTCAATCATTGATAAAGCAATACCATTGGCCGTCTGGAACATAAAAGTTCCAGTCCTATCCTAGACGAGTAATTCCCCATGAGTAAGCCAAAACGCACGTCGGGTAACGTGACGCATGACGTCACAGACCCAGAAATAGGGAGCCAGTTAGCGGTACCTCTTAGCGATTGTGCTTTACAAATAAGGTTCATATTCTCACACTATTATAGCGTTTAGCCTCTGGTTGTAAGCGGGAATTCATTTGAAGGTCCATTATAGATTGGGGTAGTCGTACATTTCGGACTACTTGGATAGCCATAGCGGGCAATTTAGATTATCCCACATGTGTGGGGATCTCACAGTTGGGCTACTATATAGAGAAACTGCCCTCATTTGTGGATATTTTTACATTAATTATATTCACAGGCACCTTTTACTAGCACACAATGCCCATGTGAGATAACGGGTATTGAAAGTATCTACCACTACTACTATTACTAATGTGTGGAGATCTCACAGCTGGGCTATCTTATAGAGCGATTGCCTTTATTTGTGGACATCCCTATACCAAATATATAGGCATCTCTGGTCTACACACAGTGTCCATGTGAAACAACAATTACACAAAGTATCTACTACTACTAATTTCTTAACAAGCCTGATTTAATTCTTTTTCCTGGATAAAGGATGCAAAATAAGCACAGGAATATACCATATAGATGCACATGATTACATCTTTACACACATGAGGTTAATAATAAACGGCTATGTTATTATGTGTGGAGTAACTGTTTAGATTTATCAACTTATTTTTGGGGGATCTTATGCCCTAATGAAATAATAACATCAACCTTATCACTACAAATCTATATAAACTCCTCCTGCAGAATATGGGACATCTCTAGAACATATGAGAGTGTTCCATACTATATACGTATATACATAACAGCACCCAATCCATATGGGGCTAATAACAACCCTTTGATAACCACAAGGGCAGCTACATTTGTTATGAACCATCATTGTGATTAGACACAAGATGTCAATCATCAGGGGTCCTTAAACAAATAAAGAATGTGAATAGAGAATACAACAGTTCTCACGTATTAAATTTTAATACGAACCTAATACTTAATAAGGATAACCGTTTCTCCCTATGAGTCATTTTTAATTCTCTAAACGCCTCATTTCAATCTTTTCACTTCTATATTTTAAATTCGCCAATCTATATGACATTTGGGTATTTAGCGAAGTTTTTTAACAATAATTACTAATAAAGTTGATTTTATAGTGATAATTTCCTAAGACAGGAGTGCCTTGCATACTACTTTATTCAGCTGATATCTACTATCAACTGTATCTTTTTGATGTCTAGATTCATCTAGTTACGAGAGCACCCCCTCATATTATGTGTCATATTTAATCACATATGATTGAGGTTTGTCTTTACCTTTGAGCGGATTGGTCTACCCCCACTTTCCTCCCTTTATATCATAGCCAGCATTAACTTTTTCAGCTATTTGTGCTAACGGTAACTGTTTTGTGGGATTGGATCAGGCGAGCTAGTTTTCACTTCCCAGGCACATCAATGAGTCTAAGGCGCCCAATGACCCTGTCGCTGGTTCACTTGTCCTTCCTTGAACCACTTTTGGTAGGTACTAAACACTGCATACTGGCAGCACCCCACAAGACCTGCTGTTTTGGAGATGCTCTGACCCATTCATCTGGACATCACAATTTGACCCTTGTCAAAGTCGCTCAGATCCTTATGCTTGTCCATATTTCCTGCTTCCAACACATCAGCTTCAAGAGATGACTCTTCACTTGCTACCTAATATATCCTACCCCTTGACAGGTGCCATTATAGAAAAATAATCAATGTTACTCACTTCATTTGTCAATGGTTTTAATGTTGTGGCCGATCAGTGTATATTTTTGCATAGTCTTGCTTTCAGGTTAGGGCAAAGCATAAACCTTTCCTCTTGAGGGCATGGTATAGGGTAATGAATCATTATTGCATTGGGTATATGACAGGGGTGGCCAGAAAATGTTCCGCTATCTATAATTGTACGTAATCAAGGCATGCAGCATACATCTGAACTAATTGCTATGCAGCATATTATCCAGCTGTATATGGTTAACTAGCAGCTCTATTTTGTGCGTTTATTGTTTGTACACCTATCAGTCACAACATTAAAACCACTGACAAGTGAAGTGAATAACTTCACTATCGGTGTACTTCTAATTTACAGTACCTAAAAAATGAAATATTGTTCTAAAGCTTATATTCAATTACATGCCTATTTGCCAAAAAAGTTATTAATCTTTACCCAACTGATTTCCTGTTTACAAAAGAAGTCAACTGTGTGTTGTAGCAAGTGCATATTAATGAATACATGGTTGGTATAGGTATGTATACTTGGGTTCAATTCTTTCATTACCCAGACCCCCACAGCCCAAGGGGATTGGAAGAGCCCTGGCACTTTTTGCTGCAGAGGTGGCTCTGGGGTTTTAATCCCTTGTGGCCTTTGTCATAATGGTTATGGGGTCAGTTTTACACAAATTGTATTTGAACAAATAAATCTTTATTACAAAAATTGCAATAATAAAAGAAAAATACAACCCTTCTGTTTTTGATTCAAGTTAATCCAGCGCAGCTAGTTTTTTTTTGGTTTTGTTTTTTTTTTTTTTTTACCAATCAACCACGAAAAGCCTTACAGAAAATGAGAAATGTTTCAGACCAAAACTATACACAGCGTAGTACAGCTGTAAAGTATTTTTTTCCTATCTGTTGAGAACTATGTTCAAAAATTATGTTTTCCATTATGTTCCTATTTTGTATGTTAAAATGTTTTTGGGTTTTTTTTAAATAAAGACTACTGTCCAGTGTCACAGTGTAAACTGTAGGTATTGCTCAATTTTTATCTTGTCTACTTCCTTTTGTTCTCACTGAGCCGTATTCTAGAGTAAAAATGTTTTACAGCAGATCTGAAATTTTATTCAAATGGATATGCAGATTTAGGAAAGCGTTTTTTTGGGTTTTTTTTATAACATTAAATTTTAGCTATAATATTCATTCTAGATTAGGGGATTTGTATAAGTGTTTAGCAGGTTTGAGAGGTTTTTGGTTTTAGTATAAGTATGTGGCCACATAGAAAATAATGATTAGATTGTATTTTGTAATATTCTACATTGTAAATGTTTTTAGTAGATGTTCTATAAATAAATACATTTAGTTAATTGGTTCAAGTTATTTGTGAGGTTTTTTTTCTTTTCTTTTCTTTATATTTTACCTTCATTATTTAATATTCGTTAATGTCTGATTACTAGCGCTATTTTCTTGTTTTCCATTGTTTATTTTTTTGTTTTTTTTCTGTAGTATTCAATTTGGGAGGTTGGTATTCTCCCCATAACAGCTGTTGTAATCAGACAGGGATTTGCCATCCAAGCGTCTTATTAAAATGTTTTGTATATACTGCTTTTCCTATCTATTGAGAACTATGCTTGGAAATTCTGTAAATTGTTTTCCTTTATGTTCCTATTTTGTATGTTAAAGTATAAAATGGATTTTTAAAATAAAGATTAGTGCTAAGTGGCATTGTGTAAACTGTAGGTTTTGCTGCACTTTATTCTTGTCTGCTTCCTTTTGTTCTCACTGAGCTGTAAATTGAAAGACTAAAAGTAGTTTTTGTTATGAAGTTGATGATTGTGTCATTAAATTACAAATCAATACATTAAGTGAGATAAAGAACAGATATAGGAATGTAACATAATATTTTCTTTCATATGATTCAGGTTTTGTCAAAACCAAAGCGCCTATCTAGGAACAGCAAGTTGATGGTAGAGATATTTACCGTGAATGAACAGTTAAGTATATAACCCAGTTAAATAAAATTAATATATTGTACCAAGCCCATTTCTCCATTACAGCAGCAGCAGACAATCACTTCAAAGTGCTGTTTCAGTATATTAGTGAAGGGGATTTCCACCCAAGTATTTTATTATAGTGTCATTTACAAGTCATTCTTCTGTCTTCTGTTTAAGCCTATTCAGTCAATTTCTTAACATATAATTCAATCAGAAGGTATATGTTTACACCATTGCTGAAATGAGTATTGAATACATGACGATACTACCTATGTGATGTTCTAATAAATGCTGTGTTCATAAAAAGGGTGCTGGTTTCCTGGAGTTTTCTGGGATGGAACGGTTTACAATTTTAATACCTGGCATCTGTTACTTATATGTGTTGTGAGAGTATGTATGTATTGTAAGAATTACCAAAGAGTGACTCCTTACTCTTCTTAACCAGTTGCTATTTTATTTTGTCCCAATAACACTGTAACATAATCATCAAATGTTCCACGTCGTGCACCTGTGAGTAAAATCCTTCCTTAAAGTAACAGCAGAATCCTTAACCCTGTCTGTATCTTACTCTGGGGGACAGGTCCTGTTCTGGTTATCAGACTGTGGTAAATTACCCCCTTTTCCACATACTTTTCCCCTTAGCTTTGCCATACTTGGTGAAGCTGATTCATTTCCTGGCAAAAATTTCCTTTTTGCCAACTCTCCCTCTTCTGGCTTCTTTCCTCACCAAATCCGGAGAATCGGCCACCCTGAGGAGCATGTCTCTTCATGACAGTGCATCAACATTATTATGCAGAGTCCCAAGCCTATGTTCCACCTTAAAGCTGAAAGGTTGTAATGCCAGGAACCAACATATGGCCATGGCATTCACATTCTTATTGGTGTGTATCGATTGTAGCGGAGCGTGGTCTGTAACCAGGGTGAACTCTCTACCAAGTAGGTGGTATCAGAAAGGCTCCAATGTCCACTTAATGGCCAAACACTCCTGTTTTAATGTAGCACCCTTCTTTTCCCTCGGGAGCAGTTTACGGCTGAGGAAAATAACCAGTCTCCTCATTCTTCAACCTCTGGGACAATCCTGCCCCAAGACATGTCCGGGAAGCATCTGTCTGAAGAAAGAACGTCTCCCTGAACTAGGTGCTTGTAGCATCACAAGGCTTCTTTCAAATCTTCCCAGGCAACCTCTATATATTTATATTATGTGTGTATGTATTAGTCAAAGAAGGTTATTTGACTCACCTCTCCTGCATATAGTCTGGATCTGGAGACTGTTTTACTAATTACAGACTGATATAAAAACTTCCATTTCTAGGGAAAATTATTAAGTATTTGCAAACCAACTGGAAACCCATCTGTCAAGCCACAATATTTATGATTAATTTCAGTGACAATTCAGGAGAAGACCTAGCACTGAGGCAGCCTTGGTATGTGTGCTTAAAGATCTTCTGATGGCAAGGTTCAGGCGATTGAAGAATCTTAAGCCTCTTTGACAGCATTTGATATTGTGCACCATCAGATTCTAATAGAGCGCCTGAGGACTTTCTGTCGCCTGGATGACACAGTCCTTAGCTGGTTCAAATCATTTCTCACTGGCAGGTCAGTGTCTCCAGAATTATACTCATCTTGCCCCTGTCATGTGGCATTCCACAGAGCTTTTCTCTTATCCTCCATGCTATTTGCAGCATTCATTCTTCCACTGAGGGAAATTATCAGACATCTTGGTCTGAACTACCACTGCTATGTGGATGACACACAACTGTACTCCTCCTTTGCTCCAGCTACTAAGTACCCAATACCAGTCCTAAATGGCTGTTTAGCTGTGGATGAGTGGTAGTTGGCTGAGATTAAATCCTGATAACATAAGGTTCTTATAATAGGAGGTCAACCCAAATAACAAAATTGCTGCTGGCCAACCAGCTGGGCTTAAGCTTGGGGTATCAGAGTTGCAAAATTTTGATAATGTGCGGAATCTTGTTGTCGTATTTGATTGTGGCTTGACATTTAAACATCAGAGGGTAAATGTATTATGGTCCGATTTTTTTCAATTTGCCGGAAATTGGCGAGTTTACAGCTCAAATTTAAAGCGGTGCTGGCTTGTAAAGGCAAGTTTGCCTTTAAAAGTCAGCGCTGCTTTAAATTTGAGCTGTAAACTCGCAGATTTCCGGCGAGTTGAAAAAATCGGACCATAATACATTTACCCCCAGGTTTTAGCCATCATCAGATTTATCTGATGAACATAATCAGAATCAAGCATTTAATTCTCTCAGAAGGTCTTCCTGCACTGATCCATGCATTTGTGTCCTCACACTTGGACTACTTCAATGCACTCTACTTGGGTCTCCCAGAAAAAGAACTGAACTGTTTGCAGCTGGTACAAAATGCAACAGCCAGGCTGTTAACTAACCAGTCCAGTTCCTGGCAAATAAAACCTGTTCTTCATTCCTATCACTGAATTGCCTCTTAGATATTGAATCTGTTTGAAGATGGGCTTATTAACATTGAAAACCCTACACAAGCAGGGTCCTGGGTATTTGCAGCTGCTTCTGATACCCTACACTCCCAATCTCTCATTTCGATCCTCAGATGAAGGACAACTAGCAGTTCATAGAATCTCCCATAATTCATTTGGGGCTAGAGGGTTTTTTTTTTTTGGCAGCTCCTACTCTCTGGAACTCTCTGCCTCACACAGTCTGCCAGGCTCTCACTCTAGAAATTTTTGAAAACAGACCAAAGACTTGCTTACTGAAGCATTTCTTTAATGCAACTCCATTTTCTAAAATTAATAAATAAAAAACCCTTAACCACTTAGCTCTATCTTCTGTACTCTGTTAATTCTTTATATGTGTATTGTGTTTTTTAATCTGCAACTGTAAAGCGCTTTGAGACCTATTGGGGAAAGAAGCATTATATAAATGACCTTATCGTCCTTCTTCAGCACACACACACAATAAATGTACACAGCAGGATTGTCTTTGTCCCACCGGTTGTCTCATTCAGCATAGCTTTCTCTGCCCAGGTAGTGAGACAAAGGTAGCAGGCTGTCATACCCGTTTATTTAGTCTTCGAAGCTGTTTGCTATTCATCCTGCTACCTGGCTGGGGGGCCAGAAGAACCAAACTGAGCCACAGAAATGGTGGGGACCTGCCCTTTCTCTTCCATTCACTCCAGGGACTCTTAAACCAGCTCTTACTTGATCCGAACATATTGGAAAGCTGCCTTTACCACACACACTACTGTTTCCCTGGAGATTAACAGACAAATGATAGAAGCTGGGACACACACACATACACAATCCACCCTTTTTTGTCAATAATGGCATATTTTTTGTCATGCTCATTAAGCTTTCTACTTAGATGAATTACTCGATGTTCCCCATCTTTATTCTGGGATAAAACTACTCCTATTATGTGTGTGTGTGTATATATATATATATATATATATATATATATATATATATATATATATACATACATACATACATACATACATACATACATACATACACACACACACACACACACACACACACACACACCTATTAGGCATCTGTCTGCACAATACATTTCCTTTTAAAATCTTGTGTAACCAGCACTGGCTGAGTACACTAGTTTTATTAAATGCTCAAAATCCTTTTCCAATTCGCTATCCTACTTTACAGGAGAGACTGTTATCCCTTGGTAAGGTCAGTAAAAAGGACTGTTAAAGTGGCAAAATTTTGTATTAACTTCCGATATTCTGTGATCCCTAAATAAAAAAAAAAGTATTTTTTTAAATGGGCCAGAACATGAAAAGGATTTATTTTGGTTGGCTGTCAAACCTGCCTCTTGGATGCAGTTTATTAGCACTTATACCCTGAGTAAATTCTATGAAATGTGGCTGGAGCACCATGTAATCAAATGGCAACACTTTGTACTGAAACAGTCCCTACAGCGAAGAGCAGGCTGCATTTTCTTTCACCTGGTTTGTTAATGGCAATTGCTTGTACCCTTTTGTTAAATCTAGAGTGGCGAGTTACCAGTCTGTTCCCAGTCTTCCAATTAGCTCATCCACATGTGGCATATGGTAGCCATCAAATGTATATGCTGTGGTAAGATTGCAGAAGCATAAGATGCCATCCAGTTTCGAGATCAGGACAGTGGGACTTGACCAATAACTATGTAAATTTTTTTAATCACAACCAGCTGCTTTTGATTTCCTTAGAAATAGCCACTCCCATAGCATTGAGTATTCTATATGGCTTTAGTTTAACTTGAACCCCTTACTCGGTAACAGTGTCATACTGAATCACTATCTTTCAGCCATGTATCTATGAAAATATCTTCTGATTCCTCATAAGAATCTCTTTTGGCTTTGTACTTTTGAGATATAAATCTGGACTGGTTTTCATCTTCCAGGTGGTAGACTTTTGTAATTTACCTGGCTCGCCTTTTCTATGATCATAACATTCCCGGCCATTTGGTCAAAATTTGCTTTCCACTGTGAAAACTAAAAACAAGCACGCCGTCCCCAGGTGCAAAGGTAGAAACTTGGGTGTTATGATTGTACATCCTTTATTGAGCTTGTTGGGCCTGCCATCTGGCTATTGGCACTATTAGAATTATGTTCTCCTGCATCTGGGAGATGCTTGATAATTCATTTGTAGAGACTGGGTTGTCCCTTTCTTTTGCTATATTCATCAATCCCCTAGGATATATCCAATTTAACAAATCAATGGTTATATGTGGAATTTTCCTAATGGCAAGCAATAAATATGGCAGCAGTTAATCCCCAGTTTTTCCCATCTTCTAGTCTACAACCTATTTTAGGGTTTTATTCAATTCATCTGATGACACCAACCAGACTTTACTCGAGACCCAACTCGTTATATGGCTATTTGTTCGACTGAACCAAAGGACTCTGAAAATACTGCCTAATACATTGTACTGGCACTCTGGACAGGACATACAATATTTGGAAACATCTTTATGGACCCCTTACCCAAGAAAAAACACTGTAAAACGCTCTCAAAGGTTTTCTCTACTCCTAAGTGTCCAGTCATTATATGTCTCTGATACAGTTTGGGAGCTGCCACAATGTTCTCCCCTTTTCTTGTTTCAAATAATGCAACAAAATCATGATGTACCTTCATCAAAAATCCTACCACTAGGTTCTGCTGGGTTCCCATTAACCAATTTTCTCTGGCTCTCACTAGTGTGAGGTCTTCCTGTTAGGAGGCAAAAAGAGCTTTCTTCACCTCAAGATCAGGCAAATTCTCAACTCTTTCAACAACATTCCAAAGGTAGAGCTCAGAGG
The DNA here is from genome assembly GCF_038048845.1 of Mixophyes fleayi. NCBI lineage: Eukaryota > Metazoa > Chordata > Amphibia > Anura > Limnodynastidae > Mixophyes > Mixophyes fleayi. The sequence goes on along the minus strand of NC_134402.1, from coordinate 221,883,826 downwards.
ACATGCCCACCAGCACTTCATCAACAGTCAAAGGGATCTGGTCTCTTCTCACATATACATATATATATATATATATATATATATCTCAAATGGGTTTCACACAATTTTTCAAAATGGGGGGAATTCTGTCCCTAAAATAGCATCATGCATTAAGGAAGTGACTAATCCCACAGTAGCTCCTATGGAACCACAGGTAGTATCTTGTTTCTTTTAGATGTAGAATAATTGCGGGTGTTCCCTTTGCATACAAATTCCCTAAGTGGTTTTACCCTGCTGTTTTGTGGAGTTCACTAAACCAGCTTTCACAAGGGTAATCCTATTGTCCAAGTATACAAAAGTCCTTTACACGTTTGCCCCCCTGAGTAACTACACACACGTTTGTCCGCCTCCATCTATAGTACTACAATACAGGCTTGCCAGGTAAGGAAAGATTACCTTTAATTTAAAAAATATAAACCTCACATTGCATGGATTCATCAGTGACTGGACTGCACGTTTTGCAGCAGTGTGTCCATTGATGGCGGCCTCCTGCTGAGCCGCTGTGGCCTGTAGAAGGGCCTTAACTACTTCGCTTAGCGCCACAAAACAGTCCTTTCCCAAAATAGAAATAAATGGGTGTCTAGTCCTTTAAGTTGTTCACTAAAACTTAATTTTCACTGAAACTGCTATCAGTTTGTGCCTGCTTGCATTTTCAACCAACTTGTAACAAAAATAGGTTGTGGCTCTTAGTGAAACAGCAGCCAGTAACAGATACAAATGTCCATCAGTCTGGTGCAACCAAACCTCAGTTAGAGTTATTGGACATCAGCGGAGTAAGAAAAACTAAAGAGAAAATATTCTAGCCTGTCTGACCCTGGCTAAAATATATGACCTCTCTATTTTTTGGAGACCTAATATCCAATCTGCATACACTATAGATGTACACAGTATGGTCCACCCACTTACAAATCCAGGTAACTGAATGTAATTTATTGTGTTAAAGTTGTAAATGAAAATATATTTTTTTCTCTACAGCAGTCCCTGGCATACTGGGGGAAAATGCTGTTGCTCCACAACACAAAAGTTTGAATAGCACCAATCTAAACCATTTTGTTTTGTTGCACTACTTCATCTCATGGAAAGGGAAACTGTAATAAAATTACATCAAATATAATACCCACTGGCATTAAAATGCTGCATTTGACTTGCATTTTTATCGTGCAGTATATGCAACCACATTTGAAAACAAAAGGAAAGGCCTCAGCATGGAGCTGTTAGTCTCTTGGAGGCTGGGGCCACTCTGTTTTTGCGAAGTGAATATTTAGAAGTGGCTGTTTGGAAAATGTAAAGGGAATGTAAGTGAATGCAATTTGATAGTTTTACAATGAAGGCAGTAGAAAAAGTGGCAGTGTAATATAGAAAATACATCAATAAAAAAAAAAATCGGTGATTTCTAATTGGGTTTGTGTTCTTTGTGTAATACCCCCTTCTGTATTATGCATTGTGAGGGTGTATATATATTGAACAATGCAGATGTTTCTCACCTCGGTACTTGATTTTCAGTGCCTCCACCCGTATCGCTGCTTTCTCTTCTGGGGGGTGTTCAAAAGATACACCAGGGGGAGATTCGGGAAACCCCCTGCCCAGTATTAACACTCTGTGACAAACTGTGTGCTGCAAAAGTCATCCAGGCACATTTATTGAAATGGAAACCCTAAATGCAGCTTTGTAATTTTATAGAAAAATATACTTTGGTATAATTTGAAATAATAGTGCAAACACTACAATACAGTAATAAGACAGTGTGGATAAAAGTGCAGCACCACTTCTTACTATGAACACCCAGTTAACACAATAACTCGCAATAAATCAATAACATTAACAGCATACAATATGAACATTAACTGTCACAGCTTTATACAAAAATATATCAGATACCTTACTTGCTTCTGATACTGGGAATATCTTTCGGTGTGAATCAGGGGCGCACGGAGGATTTGTCAGGGGGGGGGGGGGTTTCCTCCGCCCCCGGAAAAAAAATAATAATCTAGAGACCTGCCGCGCATGTGCGGCAGTGCCGTTTCGGCTGCACTGTAGTGTACAGCAGCCACGGCGCTGTCAAAGAAGCGTCCACGGCGGTGCTGTATACAATACAAGTAGGGCACTTGTAGGGCACTTTTTAGCGGGGGGGGGGTTCCAGAAACCCCCCCTGCGTGCGCCACTGTGAATGTATATATATTTTCCTTATAGCTCTACAATGTACTGCCAAACACACACACCTCAGCAGTATTCAAACATGCCACACAAATGGAGCAGTGCACTGCAAGTTGGGGCCCTTCTGTATGGATGCAGCATGGCATGGAAGCATCATGTGTTCAGATTGCAGCTTTTAGATGTCTTTAAATCACTTGCAGTGAGGTACAGCCCTCCTGTAGCAACAACTGTAAAATAATTTCTTATTTGTATTCTGGGACTTGTAGTTCCACAAATGCTGATTAGACAAACACTTGTTGCAATTTTACCTGCCCACCCATCTATCCCTAACTCTTCAGCCCTTGTGGCCAGATATAGTCCAAACCCCACTTGAATAATAACAGATAGGTAAAAATAACCAGTTACTTATCTGCACCAGTGTGTGTCACAGGTCTGAACTTGATTATCTCCAAAATGGCTGACTTGTAAAATGTCCTTCTTCAGAGGTGCATGCAAACCTCCTCCTACAGCTTCAAACTGTGACTTCCAGCAGGTACTGTTCAGGATTGCACTGGGCTCTAATATATCTCTGCAGACTCTCTGTTCTCTCTGCTTAGACCACCCATCCAGTGCCCCTCTGCCTAGGGTCACCTATCTGGACTGGTCGCACAGCTCAGTCTCTCCCAGGATGCACCTCTCTCTCTCTCCGCCCACTGGTTTCTTAGGCTCCGCCCCCTTTTCATGACCGTTTTCTGGGAGATGTAGTTCCTCCTCCTGGACTGGTAAATAGCTATATGCATCTCTTTTCTTACTGATGCAATTGTGACTATTAGCCCCAGGGTGCTCAAGTCCAACTGCAGCATCCCCAGGGGTTACATCTGATTATGGTTTTGAAATGTGTATCATCATTTGGTCTCTTTTCCCCACAGGATAACTGTGAAGTCTATGGATACAAAGCCCTTTCTGATGGTTGAGCTAGACAACATTGCTAAACAACTAGGTAAAATGTTCTTTAATAAAATGTTTGTGTAATAACTTAATTGCCATTTTAAAATCAGGTACCCGGGCGCAAATAGTAATTGAGTGTGCTAAAGTAAGATATGCAATTTTTGTTTTAATAGGTATATGTGTAAAAATGAGTAGATACAGTGTTACCAAACATGAATAATCATAGCATGAATAGTAGAACAATTAAATAAATCCTGGGGCCTGAGTCATTAAGGAGAGCTAAGCATAAAAAAGGAGTAATTTTGCACCTGGGCAAAAGCATGTTGCATTGGAGGGGGAGGTAAATTTAAAATGTGGGGACAGATTTATAGTTGAGGTAGGGCATTCCTAGATCAACTTTAAATTTCAATGTAAAAATAAAGCTATCAAGTATTTGTGTGGTAGATAAAAAAACAGCCAGGATTTATCTTATGTGCAAAATAATAAACTAATTTGCACCCCTTGGATTATAACATGTTTTTTTTGTTTTGTTTTTTTACTTACTTTCCTTAATGACTCAGTCCCTTTATGTATTATCATTTGCACATTTAACTTACAGTGGACTTTATGCATCTGAATGATTTATGTGACCTTGTTTACTTGCATGTTCAAGCCAATTGTTTTACTACTTGCGCCTGGGTATCTAACTACATCTGATCAAAACCCCGTAGGGTAGAGACCTTCCTCTTTACCCCAATCAGTGCCCAGAAGCGGCAGCATAGTTCCCTCATTTAGGAAGCGCAGATGACTCCAATCCCCACTTTAACTATTTAAAATTAATGTTTGGCATGTTTATTAATGTGGAGCATGTAGAGGTAGTTTGTCCATTATAAGGTATGTACTCAACATATACTGGAAGCTGTCATCATCTCTTTTGCTGGAACAGACTGTCAGTAATAGCCTCTGGTTGTAGCGCTATGTCTGGAAGCATAATCACTAAAATACAGTATTCAGAATAGTATAGCCCCCTTCCGAACAGACTTGTAGGCTTTAATCCAGCCTGAGGGACTAGACAGCCAGGTATCATGTGTGACCAAATTGGACATGATCTATTATGCCATACTACCAAATAATTTTGTGGCACAAGAACCACCTTGTTGTTGATTATGAATAGACTTGCGTTTTAGAAATAAATACTCCTATTCTACAAGAGGTGTCATGGCTTTGGCTGTTCAGTTCACTTTTGAATTCCGATTCTATGAGTGCCCCTATGATATTGCCTTTGTCCATGCAAGCATTTAGGACTAGTTTATTCACTTATAGATTTAGTTGAATAGAATATTTACTTGATGTTGGTTTCACTTTTTGGTTGATATTTCTGCACAGTTGTGCACCTTTCAACAGTCCTGATTTTCTGAAGTCAAAAAGGGACATGATCTCAGGGCTTGGTTTGGGTAGATAGGGATGTGATTTTGACTGATCAGTAGAGTTGCCTAATGTGTCTGGATTGTTCTATTTAGAATGTTGTGAAGTCTGGATTTTTCATGCCCATTTCTGCTTTGATACCATTTCTCATTTAAAGTTGTTGTGGTTGTTGTTGGCTTTTATTTGTAAAGCAACAATGTAACTTAACCTCTTCAGTGTCAAGTACGAGTGGAACTCATTCTCCACATATAGCCGTAAGTGCCGAGGACAAGCCCCACTCGTCCTCAGCCCAATGTGTTTCAAAGTGGTCAAAATCATACTTGCCCATCTCACATCTGTATTTCCTGTCATTGGGGACCAGAGATGAGGTGGAGATTGATTATGTCATGTTCATGACCTCAGTGTATTCACAGCTTTCTAATACATTAGTGGTTACTTTGCCCAAGACTGATTTTTACAGACTAATGAAGGAATGAGGTTATGGTCTGGTGTAAATTGTAAACTTGTGTGACATATTAGATAAAGGTACTATATGAATCACAACTTTTATGTATTTGTAATCTGATCTTGTTCTACAAAGTACTTGGCAGTCATTTTTCTAATTTTTACTGAAGACTGCATAGCCAAATTGACCTGCTGTTTGTCAAATTTTGTCAAATTTAATAGCATTAAAGGTGCTTTTTTAATGGTTGTCTGCATAGGCTCCTAAAAACATGTTTGTCTTCCAACAGACTCAACTGAACATTGTAAAGTAACTAATGAAGAATTAACCTATCGTAATGCTCTTAGGGAAGCTGTAGACATCATGACACTAATTTCTACCGCAGTAACTGAGGGTGTTGAAGTACCAAAGGAAACTATAAGTACAGCTTCTCAAATATGTAAAAAGACAGAGGCAACTACTGGGAGAAAAAAGTGTGAATCTTCTAGAACTATCAATAAACAAAAGAAAGCTCTAAAAAGAAGCACAGTAAAAGGTGATCTGAAAAATGTTAAAGGAGGCAGAGACTCTAGTACAGCCACCACTAATGAACACTCTATGTGTCCCAAAAGACCTAGCAGAAAAACTCTGTCGCCAACCAATCTCAAGCCTGTACATACCCAGGTAAAACACATAACTGATGAACAAATGAGTAAAAAAAGACCACGAGACACAGAACAAGATGAGCTTCTCTGTGGAAAAGAAACAGCAACCAATGTTCTGTCCCATTCGAACATTCCAGTAGATCAGCAATGGTCTCACAAAAGTGAGAACTCATTGGAAGAATTAAAGGGGTGTCCAGCAAAGAAAATGGATAACTTCATTACACCAGGTGTTTCAGATGACTGTGGATCAGGGAAAATACGTCCTGTGCTCCGCAGACCACGTCTTGCAAAAATGAACAAGGTGCAGAAGACCATTAAAAAAACACAGGTTGAGTCTTCAGTCGATAACGCAAAGAGATTAGATATCCATGCGGAGTGCACACCTATGCAGCACCCTATACCAGATTTCGAAGAGGCAAGAGGTAACATGCTATGGCAGAAACAGGCTCTTAATAGTTGGGGATGCTTTGTTTCAATTGGTTGAGTTTGCCAAATAATTGTTATGATTGTTTACAAAAATATTATAAATTCACTTTCCAGATGTTGCATCAGGATTAATGTTACAGGCCATTGTATGCATATACTCCCTGTAAAAGTAGGGGTGGATTGGGAACTTAAAGTGGCACTGGAAAAGTTCTTGAAGTGGCCTCATGTGGGTGGGACACAAAGTTAGGCAGGATTTAGACTACTGGAATTTGGTTGTAGAAACATTTAGGAAACCCTAGATGTGATGACTTAGGATACAGTGGGTCATCTCTAAAGCAATGCAGGGCAAAAGCTGCCAGTCCTGTGTTATAAAATTACATGAACATTCTTTTTCATTATCTGCGACTGGTTTATACCTCTGTGCTTCAACTTATTTAGTTGTCTACTAACACATCCTTCCAAAATTCCCTTAATAGAAACATATCTGAATTTGTTTGATAACTTTAACTTTTGCAAAACATGTTAGCATCAGTCTGCCAGAGCAGCATATAAGAACCTCACGTGCTGTTACATCTTTCTCTGACGTCATAAAATACAAACTACCATTCAAATCTTTCTCTATATAATATATAAATATGTGTACTCTGTGTTTCAAAAAAAGGCATTAAAAATAATCCTTAAAATAAATGAATTACCAGATGTGATCACCACAAAGGTGAAATGCTTCAAGCATCTGCAAGAAAACACTTCTTTTGTAACACTTGTGTATCAGCCCTCGGCTGCTTCGGACCTCTGCTGGCGCAACTGTGGCCAGCGCGGCTCCCTGTCCCACATCTGGTGGAGCTGCCCGAAAATCATCCCCTTCTGGAAGGAGGTAGCTGACCTTATTTATAAAGTGTCTAATCTAAGATCTCCATTCCATCTTTCATACTTTCTCCTCCCTCGACTTCCCCCTGACACCCACAAAATTATGTGGCTACTCCCAGGCCATATCCTGACCGCAGCCAGATGCTTAATAGCCAAGAAATGGAAACAATCAGAGAGCCCCTCTGTTTCGGAACTAATTCAAAGTGTTTGGCAAATACACAACCTAGAGCACATGACCAGTGTAGTTAATGATCGCCCTTACAAATTTCTCTCCACATGGCACAGGTGGCAAGATTACTTCTCTGCTACACCTTCCCCTTCTTAAAGAATGAAAACAACGTTACCTTAGTAATTGTCGGCGCCGAGTCTTGCTAGGTTCTGCTTCCCCTTCCTTCTTCTTCTTTGCTCTTCCCCTTACTAACATTCCTTCCTTCCCTCCCCCCCCCCCCCCCCCCCCAAACTGTCTCCCCTCCATGTTCCATTCCCACTATTTCCTCTCCCTTTCCCCCTCTCCAGTTTCCCCTCACGGTATTCTGGATATCTCATAACCATATCTCTTTTGACTCTCGTTTATCTGCATATTACTAATCTTGCGGACCACTACTTTGTGGTGACCCCGAGTTCTATGTCTCACCTATTTTGCAAACTCTTGTTGTTAATATTGTTATGAATTGTTTGAGCATAACAAATACTGTACCGTTTATATTTTTTCTGTTGTTTTCGACAAAAATCTGAATAAAAATATATTTAAAAAAAAAAAAAAGAACAGTGCAGGGAGGTTTTGGCAGATAAGAGCATAAGAGAATTGGTGAGCTATTCCAAAGGTTTGCTGCTGATATAGTAGGTGCAAAGGAGGCACGGTTAATGATATTGTCAGTGCCATATGTTCAACAAAATGAAAATGGGATCAGTGCAATGTAGAAGGCAGGCAATGGTATCAATGCAAGAAACGCTAACGTATCACCAGAGCTGGAATAAGGCTCTGGGGGCCCGGGCCACTTAAGACAGGAGGGTTATCATTTTAGACACTTTTTAGACAAATACACAGGCAATACTGTGTGCACTATTGTTAAGTGCACGCAGCTCTGCCTTCACAAGTAGTACGATGTGAAGCAGGACATACCTCCCAACTGTCTGTGTAGTTGTACCAAATCCTGGCTAAGTCAAATTCAGGACTGCCCCACCATATTCAGGACAGTTGGCAGACTATTCTTGTCACTTTCACCACCTGTGGCTGTTTGTTTCTTTAGCTCCGTTGCTGCTTGTCTAGATCCAGGAATGCTGGAGGCGCTATTTGGGGAAAAATAATGGTACATGAAATTTAGAAAATGCCAAGCAGCCCTGGCATTAAATCAATAGCAACCACGTTTAATAATTAAGCCTCCCTCCAGCCCCAACATTAAAATAATAGTACTCACATTTAATAAATAGACCTATTTCCCTCCAGCTAACCCCAGCAAAAAAAGAATAGCGTTTACGCTTAATATTACCATTTAAACAATGATTACTGCAATTAAATAATTCATATTCACATTTAATTAATAGCCCCCCACCCCAAACTCTTACCCCACCATCACCCTACAAATAAAATAGCACCCACTAAAAAATTAGCCCCCACCTAAACTGCGCCATTAACTTAATAGCCTAACTGCCACCTATGTACTATTAAGACAACCCCCTTTTTTCATATCACACATTATATTAAGAACCCCCCAATTCCCTCACACATTATTGCAGCATACACCCCCTCCTTTCCTTCACACATTATAGCAATCCTCCCTCCTTTCCTTCATGCATTTTAGAACTCCTACCCGTCCTTTCCTTCACACATTATAGCAGTCCTCCCTCCTTTCCTTCACGCATTTTAGAACTCCCACCCGTCCTTTCCTTCACACATTATAGCAGGTAAGTTTAAACACTGATTTCTTATCCTGTGACGTCCGAAGACTTGACAAGCATTAAGATTTAATTTAGATTTGTCTACATTCCATTTCAGTTATCTTTTTTCCGCATAATCATTTTCGTTGCCATTTTTATTTTATACGTGAGCCTGGTAATGCTGCTCATTTAGGAAGACATTGTACAGTAGTATTTCTGACAACATACTTGACTAAGATGAGTAAAGGTGGCCCCTGGAGTTACATTGGGGCCTATTTATCAAAGATTCCCCCTGTGTTAAACAACAGTTTTTGGGGGTTTACTGTGAAATTACTATGTATTATTGAAGCATCGCAGCAGATATCTGCTGCTTTGCATTTACTATCGTTTTTCTGAGCACTCTCCATAACAGTCTATGGGATGTGCTCAGAACCGCTATGTATGAAAGTCTAACTAGAGTGATCCCTTCCTTGTCCCTTATCGTACTGTTTGCCCTCCAGGATGTTAGTGCGCATGCGCCAAGTTTTCGGTCGGTGCATGCGCAATAACAAAAAAGAAAAGATCACCGCAGCCTTCAAAATTGAGAAGAGATTGCGATGATCAGGTGAGCCACTTCTCAGGGACAGCAGGTTATCGGCACTGCTGTCCCTGAGACGTTTTTTAATACATTGCCGTTACTATTCAATCCTTATCAAGGAAATAAGGATTGAAAAGTATCAAGTGAAAAAAACGAAGGGTCATAAATAGACCCCATTGTATGCACACCTTCAGATCTGTATGTGGAGTCTAGCAGCTATCTTAGTCTGGCTGTCTAATATGTTTCACATTTTCATGGACTTCTGCTTTAAGGCCCTCTCCATTTCTCTACAGAGGCGAGTCACAAGGCATTTTCCTCTCCGATCTTTTATATCTGTGTCTGCCTAGCAATATTTCAGTTAGATCAGTATCTGACTGTGATAGAGGCTCCATATGGACCAGATCCCAGATAGGAATAAAAGTATACGATTTGTGAAAATGGACACAGTAGTAATTTTCATCATGTCTGCAGGGGAGTTCTCATGTCGCCATCTCTTACAGAGCAGTATTAGTATTTTGTTGGTTGGCTATACAACCTTTAGAGATTGAATTAGCGTTTTAGTGAAATCTGAGTTAAAAAAAAAAGGATTTATCAGAGTAGCAAATACCCTGTTTTCATTATGGCTGTAACTTAGTCAGCTGTTCAAACCACACTTACTGCCAAAAACATCTTCTGTAACTTTTATGTTTCTGACAACATAGTATTACTGCTGTCTGGAAAGTAAATGTTAAAGAAGATATTGTTTGATGACAGCATTATTCTGTGTTAGTGCTGTATTCATTACTTATTTACAGTTCTTTTTAATAGCAAGTAGCTGTTTCTTATTGTAGTGTAAGTATTGATGTGAGACAAAATTTCACATATATAACTTCTATATCAAAGCTTCCCATCAACATTCTGCAGAATCGGGGAGTAAAACTAGCTCTTCTCAGATGGGAGGAGGATCTCCAAGAGAAGCCACTAAGTATTCAGTAGCTTGATGCAACAGCATAGGCATACGTAACCAGGCAAGAAGGTATGAGGCACATTAGTTCTTTGGGAAGTATTCGTGATCTTTAAATAGACAGTCTCAAGTGTTGCGTCTTTCTGTAACCTTGCTTGTGGTAGTCGAGTCTGATGCTGGGGATTGGTTTCCCCTGCTGATTCTTTTATGAAGGTTACTGAACATATAATTCTCCCTAACATCAGTATTTTAGTTTTGTGTCTATCGGAATTATTCAATATGCATTACAAATCTTGAAACTAAGGTCCTCAGATAGCCCTATTCAATGCTCTTGCAGCCTCCTGGAACTTTGAGGGAACACATGCTTTTCTACATTACTTCTTATCAGGGCCTGATTAAGGGTTCTGGCCGCCCTAGGCTAATACGGCCGCAGATTATGCCATTGTCTCTTACCTGTTCTTGATCTTCTTTCTTGCAACTTTCTAATCCTCTCGCTGGCTTCTGGAAAGTTGTCATCCTGTTTTGAAAATGCAAAAATGTATTATATTGCAAAATGTTAACGAACCCTAAATGATTAGGCCCTTTAGTTAAAACAAAACACTACATTATGGCCAGCTAAAAGTACCCCATTGTACAGGCATATATAAGCAATATCTGAATCTTTGTGGTCAATCAAATACAAAACTCTACCAGCCCCATCTCACTAATATTTAGTATTCTAGTGATTGCTGAGACCACAGAGAGCATCCATGTAACTGCCACACAATCATGAGATTATGACCCCAAAGCTGCTCTATTTTTTAAATACCCCCTGCAGCCATTTTCCTTAACCACCCCTTCCCCCGCAGCCTTTTTCCTTACCCCCTGCTGCAGCCATTTTCTTTAACCGGCCCCTGCAGCAATTTTCCTTACCTCCCACCCTGCATCCATCCCCCCTGCAGCTATTTTCCTTACCTCCACTCTGTAGCTATTGCCCCCATCACATCAAAACTCCCCCAGTCACATATATCAGTCCCCCCCCCTTCACTTACCTGTAGTTGAGTTGTGCTGGCCAGCCTCGCTCCTCAGATCAGCAGACAGGAAGTGAAGACTTCCAGCTTCCTGTCTGCTGCACAGCAAGAGGCAGCCTAGCGATTGGCTGCATGTTGCTGACCACTGACCACCAATGCATATGTCTACTCAAATGTATATGTCTACTGCAAGTTAGACAATAAAAGCAAGTGCCTGATTGGGTGGTAACCCCTTTATATAAAGTTGTATGAGAATTGGCATTTTGTCTTGCAATAAAATAGTTTTCTTAACCTTTATTGTTCTGTTGCTGCACTGTAGAGATTAGTTCTTTCTTTTATTGTAGTACAACAGAATAATTTAGGTGAAGTTCACTGGCTAATGTTAGACAGGGAGGGCCACTGATAAAGAGCTACGTGCCCCTGACAATTTTTTTTATCTCAGGCACACCTATCCTTATGAATGGAATTTAAAAACACCCAATAAATAGCTTGGCAAGGAGACAATTGGTGTCTATGCCACACAGCATCTCTTGTCTACACAGGTAGCAAGGATATAGGTGGCTCAGAGGTGGGCAGCATCATTTTCTCACTGTGTGCTGTGCATATTACTGCTTCGCTTGTGCAGCAGTGCAGTGTAGCGATCCAACGGTCTCTGTGCTAAACTGTCTTGAGTTCCCTTTTTTTGAAAGCAGCTCAAGAAACTGTTCATGTGTACAAACCCATATTGTATTCATTTAATCAGATTTGATTTCTGTAGGATTATCTTCTTCTGATCTATCTATGGAAATTAGCTCTCCAGAATGCAGTTTTTTGCATGCAGTGTCCCCACAGGAGGATACAGAGGAAGATATACAGCTGCCAGTCATTGCGCTCCAAAAAGGTAAGGTGAAGTGTGCAAATACAAAAAAATGGTAGTCTATAACATACATTTTCAACAAGTGATGAGAGGAGCAAATCAGAGGTTTGAATGCCCTTTTTTTTTTATTTATTTATTTTAAAAACAAAAACAAATTAGAAGCACAAATATAAGTTTCCACATTACGCAACTCTACCCTCCAGAATATTTAATCTAACCCCAATTCCCTTCCTTTGCTCCCACTAGTGACACCCAGCAACAGGGCACATACTGCCTTGTCCTCCTCCCCATTTTACCTCTTTCGCCATGTGTTGGTATTCATATCATGATATTTCTGATAATGGTACAGAGATCCTACATGACTCCCTTTTTCTATCTTTATTTTAATTCAGAACCAGTATCGTTTACGCCTGGGGCATTTGTCTGGTGTAAATTTCAACGGTTCCCATACTGGCCATCATTGGTAAGGCCTGATGCTTGGATTTATTTCATCATACTATTTTATGTCTAGTGAAGGCACTAAATAATGCTTCTAATTTTCTAACAGGTACAAACAGTGAAGAACAAGCACAAGAAGGCCAGCATAATCTTTTTGGAGGCGTCCCTTACTGATCCCAAGGAAAAAAAGAAAAGGTAAAATCAAATGTGACTTTAATTTTGTGCTGCAAAAAATAGAATTTGAATGTTTCAATTTATTTAATTAGGAAGTAATGCATAATTTTAAAAAGAGGTTTTATGGTTCCATCCACCTCAGTGGTTTGTGTTTTCTTTCAGTGGAATGCAATGAATTTAAGCTTGCAGAGATGTATTAAAGTAATTCTATCGTTTTCAAATAAGCATTGCATAGGCGATTGTATTGTGTTTCTAACGCACAAAGTGATTTATTTTAGCAGATGTAAATAGTCAACAATTCAATACATTATTATATTATGATACAGTACAGCACAGCCAATACCAAAAGTTACATACATACCGCGCTCTTATCGCATGCGCTCGCTGCGCTAACCACAGGCACCCCTGGACAGTGATTCACCTTTGAATACTGTGATCAGTGAAGACTGAGAGCTGGGTGCACAGCTATGATCATATATACACAGTCAGTGTTACAGAGAACAATGCAAATGACGTGGCTTGCTTCTATAGGTCCAGACATCAGATGGGTCCAGGCTAAACAGGTCATAGGCTGATTCAATCTAAGGAATCCAAAGGTGGGGGCCGTCTATCCAGGGGATGAGCTCCTTTCTTCCCGCCAATGCTCCAGTTACAATTAGCATTTCATAGCCAGCATCATACAAAGGTTTATTCCCTAACATCAATAACTAGAGTATGCAATATGTGATCTCTTCAGCGATGGAACCGGACAGCTGCTGATGAATAGGGTTTTAATATGATACCAGGCATGATACCTTTCCTATAACCTGAACCTTGAATATCACTGAAGTGTACATATATATATATATATATATATATATATATATATATATAGACTAATAATAAACCAAATACTATCTGCTCATAAATTAGTGTAACAGAACCAATATGAATATGAATTAAATAAATAACTAAATGTTGTAATGCGAGTGTGTGCGTGCCCATTTTACCATGCGATCGCACCATGCCACATGTTACGTGGCGTACGGATCGCAATCGCACGGCAAAAACAATATTAACCAATATACTTTCGTTCATCCAATTATACGACTTCGACAGATTTTTCTAACATTGGTCTGCTGTATCCATGGGACCCCCCCCTACCAAATCTCTAACCATAGTTCAAGATAGTGTACCTTAAGTGTTTTTTTTTGTTTGTTTTTTGGGGGGAGTTATTTTTTATGTTTTAAGCCATTAGACAGAGAGGCGAGATGCAGAAGGTGCAGATTACTCAACCCTATAAGAAAAAGTGCTGGGCATCTTCACATAACATAAAACTGACGTAATCTCTTTCTATACATGTCCAATATCATCAGATACACCCATGTGTATTTTGTGTTTTTTTTTCACTTATGGTTAATTTATTGTTAGTACAGTGACAATATTCCAGCATGTGCAGTATGTATTGTCAACTAACGACTGTATTGCAATACTTGTCTAGACTTACTGTTGTATTAACTCAAGATTTGCATTGATAAATTTGCAAACACTTTTGTATGCTTTAGTCCAGTGATGGCAACCTGAAACACTTCGGGAGGAGGGCGCTCGGCTACCTGTAATAACATATCAGTAGGCATTTTTAACAGGTTTTATAAGTTTTAACAAACAAATCTGACAATAAAACAGGAATGAGCTGGGGCCATAAGTGAGGGCTTGGAGGGCTGCCTGTTGTCCATTACTGCTTTTAGTTTGTGCTTTTTTTATTTACAGTAAAAATATTTAGAAAACAAAAACAAAAAAAACACATGCCGAGAAGTTTAACATTTTATCATTTAAAAAGTCAATGTTTTTTATAGTGGCACTTACATTGTTCCTGAACAGTACAGTAGAAATCATTTCAGCAGGGACTTGCCCAGCACTTAGTCTCCTGGTGGCCACACATAATATACGTTTGTTTTATATGTCGCTGTCATTAAAGGACCACTAAATTGAAAGACTTATATAAAGGGGCTACTAATACCATTCACAAATATATATTTAAACATTTCAGGAGCTTATCGTAACGGAGGATGATTGAGTGTTTTTATTATGACAGGAGAGATTTTACTACATGCAGCCAGAATTTCTATTTTTTGCCTTCCAGGATTCTCTTTCCGTTTTAGGGGTTACCACTCTATGCTTTATTGGCTTCCTAAGCTTGCATGAAAGAGATGGTGGTTGTCACTGCAAAATCTGATAGAATTTTGTGCTTCTGGATGTATATTTTTGCAGCAAGCTCTGGAACAACATTGTGAGATACTTAGAATTCATCAATATAATGAAATGTTACCAGTCTGCTTTAATACTCTTTGGTAGATGGATTTTTATTCCTATCTTGAGTACAATCTCAAGTCTTTCCAACTTGATTTTTCCTGTATTCAGTTGGTAGCGGTACACATTTTTTTTTATTTATGAACATCATCTGATCGATGGTATCCACCCTCATATAGGTTTCTGTGACGATACCGGGTTTTCTGACTCAATTCTACCTACTTCACTCTGGCTGGCCACCCACGTGTGCCTTCCTAGTCCAGGGAAGCTTACCCAGTACCTTCTAAGGTTCTTATTAGTCACTCAGGCAAATCCAGTTAGAAAGTAAAGCAATACATTTATTGTAATAAAAAACAATCACTAGATTATTATGTACACACAGTAATTATTTGTCACTTACCCCACTAGCTTAAGGAGCTACAGTCACCTGGATGTCCTGACTTAGAGTTCTTCTCTTAGCTGTAGTCCATTGGTAGAGAATGAAACCTCAAAACCAGCTACACTCCGCCTTCCATCAGTCAAATCTCAGAATGAATATCCCCTCCCCTCCTTATATCTAGGGTCCAATTTCTATATCTTCAGGTTTTCCCATCAGTTCCCTCTCTAACTATAAACAAAGAACCCACTATGGGTTAATGGCGCACACTGAAGAACACCGGGGAATAACTGCTTATATTGAATATGGGAATGAGGAAACCATAAACAAATATCCCAGCTGCTGCAAACCCGTGGTTGATCGCAAGACAACCACAAAAAGTAATTATACAAGAAAAAAACCAGAGGGGAAGGGTTGCGCTGCCGCAAAACTAATTATAAATAAAAATCGGATTAGCCAGAGTATCTCCCAAAAAGAGGCGTTTGCTAAAATAACCATAAATATTTGATTTAATAAATATTTACTGTTATTATTTTAGCAAACTCCTCTTTTTTTTAGATACACTGGCTAATCCGATTTTTATTTATAATTAGTTTTGTGGCAGCGCAACCCTTCCCCTCTGGTTTTTCCCTGTCTAACTAGATCACAACTTTCAGTCCAGCAAAGAGCTAAAACCGTAATTAAGTACATATCAATTACAGTACATATCAATTTATATAGCGAAAGCAACTTCCATAGCATTTTGCAATTGGGAACAAACACAGTAATATACAATACTGGGTAATACAGACAGAGGTAAGGTGGCCCTGCTCGCAAGCTTACAATCTTAAGGGACAATGGGAGTTTGATACATGAGATTGTCATTTCAGTCCAGACAGATTGCAAAGGTAAAAGTGATTTGTATGCTATATGATTGTCGCACAGCAATGCTGGTCAGGGGTTCAGAGGGTTGTTGTCTTGTGGGAATTATGCAATTATGCAAAGGTTGGTAATAGGGTAACCTAGGGAGGTTAAGAGAGTAGTTGAGGAAATTTATAAGCTTGCCTGAAGAGGTGGCTATTCAGAGAACGCTTGAAGGTTTGACCATAAAAAAAAGTCTTATTGTGCAAGGGAGAATAGAGTGGGTTCAACTCAAGTCCTGTAACCGGCAATGGGAGCATGTAATGAGTGGACACACAGAACGGAGGTGTCGAATTGGGAGATATGTTGGTGCAGTTTTGTTGGGTAGGGTACATAATTGCAATGGAGCTAATTCTGCCGAATCTGGGGTATAGCTGCCAAACGTGGCGGCATTGTGATTGGTGACATTGACAATCACCCTGACCATGTTGTCAACCTGTCTGCACAATGCAAGTGTCAGCATTTAGCCTGCCAACATTTTCATGTCGGCAGGTTAAGTGATTGGCTCCATAGCAGTTATGACCACCACCGGTATTGAGGATAGCATGGGAGGGGAGAGATGGGACTGTAATTGGAGAGAGAGTTTGGGTCAGAATTTTGTTTTTTTTAATAATAGAAGTAATCAGTTGGATTTAACAACTTATGAGGGCATGGGATCAAGAGGTAGAGTAGAAAGATATGAAGATAGTAGATACTTCATCTTCATTTGTGGGATCAAATGAGGATGTCAGAGGGTGCTGGGAAGGAATTGAGCAATCTGCTCGTCAATGTGTTTGTTTTGCAGTGACCAGAGCATTTTCATAGGTCTGATATATAGAAGTATATGTGAAGAAATCATTTGATATATATTTTGCCAGTGACGTTCTGCTTTATGGGAATATTTTTGAAGATTGTGTTACTTTATTGTGCCACGGCTGACTTCGAAGTTGATCTGGAGTATGAAGAGTCGCTGGAGCGACTTGATCAGGTGCAAATGAGGTACTGCTGTATCAGGGGAAGAGAATGTAGAGTTTGGGGAGCGAAGGTGTTTGAGAGTTGGAAATGAATAGTTAAGTTTCTGCAGGTATGATGAGGGTTGGTAGAGTTTGACATCAGAGAGGTTAAAGTAGTGGGGGTGAGCATATAGCTGATAAGGTGATGATCCGAGAGGGGGGAAAGGAGTGTTTAGGAAATAAGAAACTAAGCATAGTCTAGAGAAAACAAGATCAAGGCAGTGGCAATCCCAATGAGTAGAGGATTCAGCCCACTTAGAGAGCCCGAGCGAGGAGGTTAGAGAGAATAGTTTGGAAGCCGAATTGGAACGTGGAATAGCAATGGGGATGACAAAATCACCCAGGATGATGGTATGGATATCAGAAGATAAGTGAGGGAGCCATGCAAAGAAATCTTCAAGAAATTGTTGGTGCAGCCCATTGGTGATAGATCACAGCAACACTCATTCCTAAATTCCTCCTCTCTCCAGGACACCAATCAACCAACCAGTCTGCCTTCCACCTCTGCAGTGTCGTTTCTCCCTGGCTTCGCCTCCTAGGTTACCAGCTCTCTCACATTTGTTGCTCTGACTCCTTCCCAGCAGCCCCCTCCATTTTTCCCGCTCTTGCATAACTCTGTGGCTCCTGCCTCATCCGAATGCATTGTGGGGAATGTCTTCGGACAGTTTCACTATGCTCCACTGTGCACGGCTTGTCACAATTGCCAGCACTACACATGTATAGATGCATAAAGATGGAATAGTTTGGTAATGTGATAGTTATCATAATTGGATGTCTGAGCATTTTCATCTTTCACAAGATGGTTTCAACATAGGTCTTGCTTTAAATCAAGGTATAACTTTTTTCCAACACCCATTGGCTACTACTCTGAAAGGTAGTAGAAAATTCCATGGAGCACATGATCTGTAAATTTACAATTTAAACAGCTGCCCTTCAGCTATTAAATTCACTGATTTTGTCTCTTCCTTATTTGTAAGACTGCTTTCTTATTCGAAGTGTCCTGAGCTTCATTTATCCATGCCATTTCATACTTCTGTATTTCATGTTACTTGTGGAAAAGCAATGATTAGCGGCATTAAAAAGCATAGCAATCATTGCTAAAGCACACTACAGAAAATGTAAATTTTTTGTAATGATTTTACCAACAACTGTAAGTCCTGATGAACATGCAGATTTATGTGAACACACGTACATAATTTAAGTTCAGCTCTGTGCTCTTCATCTCTTATAACCTTCTGCTTAAAAGATCCTAACTCCGCCACACTCTAGAGAGATCTGCCTACACTACTGGTCGTGAGTGCATACACACTTCCACATTTGCTAGACACGGTTTAGTCCTTTTTAGGAAGTTTATAAATTCAAATGGTACGATGTGCATTATTGTGATAAATCATGATCGTGGGAGCGTATACACTAATGCAATATCTGACTAAACGGTCATTCATTGTGTGATCGCCGCAATAATTGGATGAAAAACCTGTAGTGTGTACCCAACTTTACTCTACTGCCGAGTTCATGAGGACCAGAAGAGCACAGAAGTTACTGAACGGATTATGAAGGTGCAGAGTAATTTGAGTGGGCACATGCAAAGACTGGAAGAACAGTGAATAACAAATGTGAGACATTTATCATCAGTCATAATATAAAGAATCAGGACAGTGTATATACAGGGAGTACAGCATTATCGGGCCCCACCAGCGCAAAGATTTATTAGGGGGCTCATTTCTAGGCAGCAGCTGCTCCTAAGTGGTTAGTGGTAGGGCAGTGGGGGGGAGGCCTCTGCACTGAATTAAGGGAGGCAGCAGAGGGTCCCCTGTCTGTAACATTTGTACTGGGCCCCGTAATTTCTGATGGCAGCCCTGAGTATATGGACATGAAAACTAGCATGTGTTTGAGAGGAGTTGAGCAATGAGAGAAAACAGGACTAATTAGCAGTATGGGAGAAGGCAGGGATAGACATTGATTAGTGTAATCTATGTCCTGACAGCAGAGGGAGGCTGACAGTAGGAGTCAGCCTTTAGGAAAGCAGCCAAAGATGGCTGTAGCAGTGTGCAGGGAAACATTGTTCTTCCATATAGATTTTTACCTGGAGACCTGCACTAGGCAAGGCCGGGTTGAGCAGCCACGTTTATCTGACCAGAGTTTAGTTTATTCTAAGAATTGCCCCAGCCCCACTTGCATCCGTACAGAATGCAAACCAGCCCTATAGCACGTGTTCACTTCACTGGCTGCATTTACTATAACTATAGTTCAAGATTGGCTTATAGACATTAGAACCCTACATATTCTGGGTCCTAGATACTTAAAGCAGCGTCTGATTCAATATACTCCCACTCACGCACTTTGATCCATAGGTGAAGGACTACTAACAGTACCCAGACTCTCCTACTTCATTTGGGCCCCCGGATTTAGCTTTGCAGCTTGGAACTTGCAGCCTTTCAATCAGAAAGGCCTCATCTCTAGAAATCTTAAAAAAAAAATACCTATTTAATCAAGTATTTTATTAATGTGGAACTACTTGTTATATTATCCAATGCTTGGCTCTCCTTTTTATTTCGTTCTATTTTTGTGTTTGTATATTTGGAGAATAAGGCATGATCTAAAGCAGTGTTTTAAGTTATATTGGGAGAAGACTGCAAGATAAATAGAATGATTATTAGAAGAATTTAGCAGTGCTGTAAAAAGAACAAGAATTTTACCACAGCAGTGTGTATAGCCGACTACATCCTGATTAGGCTGCACCTAGCCATCTACATAAAATGATGTAGTCTGTTCTGTTTCTTACTTTTATTTAGTTTCGCAGTTGCATTTCGCACTTTAAAGCATTATGACTGTTCCGAGAAACAGCAACTTTTGGTAAGTTGTGGTACAGATATTGCACCCCGCAGCTTGTCTTCATAACTCCACACTGTCATTTTATGCTAACCATGTCGTGACCAAGTCTTTAATTTATTTATTTGTGGTACACCCATTTGTCAGTTTTCTCAATAGTACATTTATCTTGTTTCAAATTGCATATTGTTATTCTTAGGTTAGAGAGGACTTTCTTTTGATATATTTATTGCAATATGCTTTTTTCTGTTAAGAGGGGGGGGGGGGGGGTTAGGCAAAATCAAAGTGAAGATTTAATATTCTAATAAGTCTGAATCTATGTAGCTTATTTTAAATTTGGGGAATTATAGTGCTATAAGTAAAAGCTCCATAATTTAGATTTTTTTTACTTTCCACAGTTTTTGCATTTTAATTTATTTATTATGTTTAACTTGGGGTTATCCTGTTTTATGGGAGTATATTTTTTTTCAGGTAAAAGGCAATACATGTAAACTGGATCTACAATATTTACTTCGATTAGATAGTTTACATGGATGTAATAGCGCTAAGCACGTAGTCGACCGGCTACATAGCACTGAGGTGTGGCTACCTATTGCTGGGTCAAGTCCTTGTAATGTCACTGCAATGATGTTGCAAGATTTTCTGTCTAGACAAGGAAATGGCACATAGCATCTCTTTGAATTTCCAAGAAGTGTGCACACCATTTTGTGGCTGGAGTTTTCAAAAGTCTCAGATGGTTTAATTAGCTATTGCTGCGTTACTTTGAAACATAGTGTGGTCATCGAGTATATATGTAGATGTGCGTAAGACTGGCATTTATTCTTATTCTGATTTCTCTTTTTAAATTCTTAATTTTGTGTGTTTAAGGAATCTGCTCGTAAAGATTATGGGAAGTTCATTGACTGGTGTGATTCTCTAATATGTGACTATAGGATCAGTTTGGGTGAGTCTCACTTTAGCATTTCATCCTTAATATTCTTGTTATTCTTTGTCACTTCACTTTTCTCATGTATTTTTACTTATATTTTTTTAATCTCAATACCATGTGTCACAAATGCCCAGCCTGCCTCGGATACAGCTATCTGAAACAGCTGGCTGTGATTGGAGTTACCTTAGTCACTTACCAATGAATACACCTTTTATGCCACCACAAAGGATTTAATATGGAGTCCTTGCGTTAACCAAAATCACTTAATGTTTCACACTTAAGTCACATACATATGTAGCATGAGCTTCATTTGGCTTCTTAAATTCACAAAGAATCACTTAGAATATGCTAGATTAAAAATGTTTCCAAGGCTGAAGTAAAACAAATAATAAGGCATACAAAATAAGTTGCACAAATAAGTTTCAAAAATGGGAAATAAACTAGTAAGTTAAGACTGGGCATGAGAGGAGTACACATCAACTATTGCAATTTCCTCCTTGCTGGTCTTCCTAAAATCAGACACGAGCCCCTACAATATATTTTGAAATCAGCTGCTAGATTGATTTTCTTTGCAAATCGTTTTTCCTTTGCTGAGTCACTGTCACTCTACATTGGTTGCCTGTTTTTCAGCGAATCAATATAAAATTCTTCTACTAGCATACAAAGTCAAACAAAATTAGTCCCACATACATCTCCTCACTTGTCTCAAAATATCTCTGAACTAGACACCCCCGTTCTGCACAAGATCTGCGTCTCTTTCCACTCATTACTTCCTCCCATTCTCGGTTACAGGACTTTTTTCGAGCTGCACCCACTTTATGGAATTCACTCCCTCGCACCACAAGACTTTTCTCTAGTCCTCAATGATAGTATTAAGGAGCGCTTTGCGCTGTCTGTTTTCGGGTTTCCATGGCAACACCTGGTTTCCATGGCAACACCTGCTTTCCCCGGTGGTCTAGGAGGAAACAGGTAGTGGGGCAGGACTCCAATGTCCAATTTGCGCTACTGCGCATGCCCAGAACTCTGAAACCAGAAGTTCGGCTTTTCGCGCCGCACATACTTTTCAGACACTGAAGGGGACAGTCACAGCTTAGAGAGTTGCATGCCACAAATATTATAAGTTCCCCAAAAGCCCTCATATGGTCACCTGAGGCTCCCTGCTATCCCAAATAGACTTAGGAGTCTGCCACAACATAAACTACATGGCTGTGCAGTATAGTAAACTATCTGCATATGTATGAGTGCATCTGCATACCAGTATAGCTACAAGAATGTACAAGCATATAAGCAAGGCTGCATATAATCTGTATTGCCCGATTGCTGCAACTGTTACTGCTGAATACTGCTGTACTACAAGCAACTGTGTCTTTAAATAAACAGCAACCTGTTTAAGTTACAAAAGCATTGTGGCTTAACATCCACATCAACACCGCTGAACACCCTTAGTAGCATCAGAAGGTAAACCAACACTCAGCCTTCAAGCGTTCTCTGAAAACCCAACTCTTCAGGCAAGCTTATAATATTACTCTACCACCCTCTTAATCTCCCTAGGTTACCCTATTACCACCCTCTACACAGCTAACAAGACAACAACCCTCTGGCCAACATAGTTGTGCAACTGAGCATACAGCCCACTAAATAATTTGTAACATTTACATTCTAGCTGGACAAATATTCAATATGATGTAGCACTTACCCATGTGTATCAAACAATTGTCCTATAAATTGTAAGTTTGCGAGCATGGCCCTTACCTCTCTGTATGTATTACCCAGCATTGTTTTATTATTGTTTTCAATTGTAAAGTGCTATGAAATCTGCTGGTGCTATATAAATAAATGTTGATGAGGATGAGATGCTCTGTCCCTTTCTCCACCCAGACTGTGTGAGGAGATTACTCACTTGCTGCCACTATATATATGTAATGAGTTGCTTTAACTTCACTTTGTAGGTTGTGGATCCTTCTCTGGTTCTTTTTTAGATTACTGCACTGCAGCCATCAGTAAGTGACTTCTAAACTGCTCTTTTGTAGGTTAAAAGGATGACAGTGTTTATGTACACCTTTTAAAATGTTTTGGTGAGATAATCACCAGTTTTCATAGAGGGTCTAGGGGGTAAATTTATCAAGCTACGAGTTTCCGGCGGGTTTGAAAAGTAGAGATGTCTATAGCAACTAATCAGATTCTAGCTATTTTGTAGAATGAACTAAATAACTAAAATCTGATTGGTTGCTGTAGATAACATCTCCTGCCGAAAACTCGCAGCTTGATAAATTTAACCCTATTTCTAGAAAGACTTTGCCCCTACTGTTAGAACATTCTTTAACAAGATATAACATTGTTACATCTAAGCTTAAGATCCCCTTAGAGGCTTTAAAAAAATGAAATGTGTAAGATAAGAAACATGCATTATGCTATTTTAGAGAATAACTTCTAATGAAGTACACATGTATACTACTAAAGTAGATTTTGCATTGAAAAATAATCACATTGTTTTATATTTTAGGCTTACCAGTACGTAGAGAACTTGAAAGTGGCAATAGTTGGGTGTTTTCCCACTCAATAGAGCCAGAAATTAGAGAGCTTCAGCCAGAGATTGCTGACAGCAAGTCCCATGTGAACAGGAAGGTGCTTCCAGACCGGAAACGGGCAGCCAGGGACCGTGCAAATGAAAAATTGGTGGAGTTTATTGTGAAGACCAAACGGGCAGAGAATCATCTCATAGACATCCTTAAAGGAAAGAAGAAGTCACAGTGGTTAAAGAAGTTCCAGTCATCTATCCAGCGCGTTAACTGCCTTGAGACATACATTGAAGATGAAGAACAGATGGAGCTTGTGGTGGGCTATCTACAGACACTCTGTAGCAATATGAGCAGTGCCGTGAAAAAGCTAATGAATGGAGATCAAACAAGATTTATCCTTGAGGTGCTGCTGCCAGAGGTAAATACAAATTCAGCATACTTGGGGGACCCAATACTAAACGCATTTGTTCATCTTGCATTGCAACATGGTTTGTCCAGGAACAAATTGGCTATTTTTTTGCTTTGCTTCTAACTAAAGAAATGTTTTCATATTGACATGCAAAGAAATGGAGTAGGTTAGTTTTATAAGATTTCTAAAATTGAGGCTTGTTCAAAACTGGATAATATTTTTAAGACATTGCAATGTGGAGATAATATTGTACCATTAAATGGACCATCTTAATTCAACAGACATTCCTCTACTAAGGCTAGATTGTAACATTATCTTACGGTGGTGCTGTGCATGTGCAAAGGCAATAAAATGTAATGTTAAATCTCTCCTCGTCAATCAGTGATTCCTTATCTTAGTGCACAGTACACAAAGATATTGCTTCCAGAAGCTAAATTTACAGATAAGATTTTATATACTGACGCTCTCTGCTTAAATGTTATTACAGAGCAGTGTTGGGATTTGATAAGAACTGGGGTTAAGCAGCTAACCAGTAGATATTTTTACATAGCTACATAATTCTAGTTGTAGGTGCCCCATTGTTTGCCAAAAAGCAGTTCTGTTGATTATTTTGCTGCCAAATGCACAATATATTACTCATGGCCAATGTATTGTTCCTCTTGTTCTCAAAGTGTACAACTCATTTGTTTGGCTGTGAATCTCATGGTCTCCATTTCATTTTTCAGGCTGTCATTTTTGCTATATCTGCCACCGATCAAATAAATTATGAAAAAGCAGAAAATAAATACATAAATGGGCCTTCTGTCACTAAAAGGTAACAAGATACATCACAATCATCTATGCATTGAGAAAGTGGGTTATTGATCAACTCTTTTTTATCTGTTTTGTGTAGGGAAAGGAAAATATTTGAGGAACAGATTCTGGAAAAGAAGAGATTGTCAGAAAATCTGGAATCTGACATGGGTTCAAATTAATAACAATGTGACCATTGCTTTTCCAAAAGTCTTTAGCCACCAAGTTGAAGAGCTGGTCCTCTTATTCTTTATTGTGAAGTGTTATATGACTTTATTAAGGAGAGAAATGTTATACATACCATCATCTGACCAGAGCATCCTTGTAATGCTACAACATGCACTCATGTAATTCACACCTGTTGAAAGCTGTTTTGTACTATAAAGTATATTATTTAAATCTTGTTAGCAAGTCTACCCTGTTGCATACTGCCTCTTATTGTTTACCATATATGCCTTAATGCAAGTCTTCTCTTCTATTGTGCTCTGGAGAAAGTTTGTCCTGTTTCTATTAATTAGAGTCGGGAACAATATAGTACACCGGTCAGACTGTAACCAGAATTTTTACAGTGCTGTTTAGAAAATGAAAAGAAACATCTGTTTGTTTTCCTGTGCACCAGTTTCTATAATTAACACTCAGCGTGTGCTGACAGTTTTTGCTAAAGCATTTCTGGTGCCAAGTCTGTTGCTTAACTTTGTCTTTCAACTTTACAATAATGTCATCTTTTGAATTTTATTTTTCTCTTGTTTGGTTTTTGTGGGAAGGCAGTGACTACAAACTAAAGCTATTTGCAAGGTGCATAAAAATTTCCTACATGTAATATACATATTCTTACAGAAACAATAAAACTTTCTTGAATGCTAAATCACACTTCCTGCTCATTTAGGGGTATATTTAAGAAAGCACGGTAGTGTAAATTAGGCCACAATGTGCTCTCCGCAAATTTATTAAAGGTGCATCGCAGCAGATATCATTGATATCTGCTGCTTTGCACTCGATCGTTTTTGCGAGCAGTCACCATTCAACAGAATGGTGACTGCTCCTGGCCGCAATCTAACAAGTCCCGAAAAAAATGTTTTTTTCGGGAACTTGTGTTAATGTACGCCAGCTGAGGCTGGCGTACATCATCCGAAATGCTGGTAAAACTTCTGTTCGTTATGCAGGGCCGGATTTACCACTAGGCAACCTAGGCACCTAGCGGCTCTCGGGGGGCACAGTTGGGGGGGGGGGGGGGGGAGAGGGACAGGAGCAATTTAAAAAATATATTTTTTTTTTGGCTCCTCCCCCGACTCGCGGCACAATCCGGAGAGCAGCGCTGGACAGCGCATGCGCAGGGAGTGATCTTGTGATCCCTCCCTGTCACAGCCTCAAGCTCTCCGGACGGCACATGCGCAGTAGCATGAAGAAGAGAAAGTACACCGAAGAGGAGGAGATCCAGAGCCAGCGTGACCGAAGAGGCAGTGGTGAGTGGTTTTTTTATCACAGAAACAGTAGTTTTTCGGAACTGCTATTTCTGTGTTCCATTTTTCATAAATTTGAGAAATACATCAATCCTTATCCATTGAATAAGGATTGATAAGTATTTCTCGTTTTGCCCGATAAATGATAAATGTGCCCCTTAGCATGTTGTATAATCTGGGAGATACAATCATGTGCTCAGCTAGAAGATGACCTGATTTTTATTTATAGTCTGCTGTTTGCAGGGCCTAGGAATACATATGGACATGTAAACGTTGTATTATTGTACTAAAACAGTTGTGATGTATGTTATCATGATTCTCAAGATGGAATAAGGAATTATTGAGCAGAGTTTGCTGTACAATATTTACACCAGTCTAAACATTATTTTCAGGTTTCTGTAGCTTTTTCTGTTTCTAAATTGTTATGCAACATACTTCCTAATGTTTGACACAAGATTTATATAAACATTCTGCTACTAGTTCGCAAATAAATATTTACATGTACCCATTCTTAATAAGTTACTTTGAATATTTCTATACATTTTTAATAGTCTATGCTGTCTACCACTAATCTGCAATAAACCTAGTAATTAATGGTTAGATGACAAATTGAGAATATCTGTTATGAAAGATGTCTAATTACCGAGAAGAAAATATAAACACTAAGTGGGAGGAGATTCAATTATCCGCGAAGTGAGACATCCGCGAGACATCCGTGAGACACTTCATGGCGGAGATTTCTGTAAATATCCACTAATTTTTTCCTATATGAGCGGAGATTTTTACCGCAACTGCCGAGAATGTGCGCGGCCCGATGTCCCCACACCACATCCCTGGCAATTAAATTCCCCCCTAAGTGGGTAGATAAATCTTTTACAGCTGATTAACAAATCTTTACTCTTTATGGCTGTGCAGCATCAATTCCACCAACTTTTACACATTGAACAAGTCACAAATTCATCAAGAAGCTGACAAATTATAATGTAATCAGTATTTGATTACATTAAGGGAATAATAAGTCAATTACATAAATAGCTATATTATTTACTTAATTCCAATCTAACTGGCTTGAGTATGTAGAGGCCCCAGATGTAACTAACCACTAGCATCAGCTGCCCCACAGTCTTTAGACATCCTGTTTGAGAGGCCAGCCACACCAACCACCATGGGGTACCTTTTAGAATCCTCATCATTTATATACCGTCACCAATTCCGCAGCTCTGTGCAGAGAAGTTTGTTAATCACAAGGATCATTCCGCCCCATAACAAATACCTGTACAACATATAGACAGCTCAGTCTCTGTAAAATGCATATATTTTTATATATACACAGCCCCATTACATACTTCATCTGTCAGTTTTGATTGTCGCCTGATGACACGTGATCTAGAATGGCACTAGCCTAGCATGTCTGCCATTATTTCTAACCTCACCGCTGTTATGTTGGGAAAAAGGTGACTATATGCAGTAAATCATCTCTTGCTTTTAATTCCCTTATTGGTTCTAAACACATTTTCCACAGCATGCCTTCTACATATTGGCACCTCTTCCTTGCATTTCATGTCCCCCAAGTCTAAGCACTCCTCACCTCTCGCAGATTCAATTATGCTCCCATTTTGTCTGAGTGTTGCCTAACTTCCTGCCCAAAGTACATACCAGTGCCTCCACAACAGGAACTAGACTGGATCTAGCAAATAACCTTCCATATGTACAGTAGAACCACTATTTGTACTGCACACGTCTCTCAATCTTATTTTCACAGCAATGAACATACTTCACTAATTCCTTCCAAATTAAGCAAATCCAACCACTAACCCAACTATCCCTTTTTCTATGTGTACATGATTTTTTGTTTTGTTAAAAATATTGGGGTTTCACATCTGTTTGAAACAGACCTGGGGCCTGATTCATTAAGGATATTAAATGAAGAGGTATCTTATTTCAGTCTCCTGGACAAAACCATGTTACAATGCAAGGGGTGCAAACTAGTGTTCTGTTTTGCATACAAGTTAAATACTGACTGTTTTTTCATGTAGCACACAAATACTTGATAGCTTATTTGTACACTGAAATTTAAAGTTGATATTTGTGTGCTACATGAAAAAACAGTCAGTATTTAACTTGTATGCAAAACAGAACACTAGTTTGCACCCCATGCATTGTAACATGGTTTTGTCCAGGAGACTGAAATAAGATACCTCTTCATTTAATATCCTTAATGAATCAGGCCCCTCCCAATCTGCAAACTTATTTTAGCACTTAATTTCAGCTCCTGGCAAGCCCAGCTTGATCATACAAAAATGGTTTTGTATTGAAAGTTAAAAGAAAACAAACCCTGTCCATGTTACTTAGCAGTATTTCTTCTTTTAAGGGACATAAATGTTTAGTCACTCCAGCACAACAAGGGTCATATTTTACAGCCTGGAACTGCAGAAAGGCAAAGTTGCAAACCTTTCTGTAGAAGATCTAGTTTTAATGCCATCAAGATAAATTTTAATACCTCACTGAAGGACATCCCACCATTTCAACCCAATGTTCTCCATCTGAAAACCAACTCACCTATTCGGGATGCCCCAAAGAAAGTCAGTCAAAATAAATGAATCTTCTTTGAACTACACACTTGCTCAATGTTATACAAAGGTCTTCAAACGACAACAGCCTCCGGTCATCAATTCAAAGCTCAAGCACCACCAGGCTACACAATGGTTCTGTGGGAATCACCCACAGGACTAACAGCTTTTCCTACTGAAGCCTGCATTGCATAATATCTGAATCTATTCTATACCCAAAACTTTTGATAAACTTGGCCTCTGTCTTATTTGGGAACCCCTTAAAACACTCACAAGCTGTTCCATAGAGCTCAAAAAGACAAGATACTGAGGAGTCCCTATGAACTTGAACAAAAGAAATCATCCAGCTAGGGAATAACTAAATGGATCCCCATCTTTTTTAACACCCATTCTAGAAAGGAATGAAAAGCTTAAAATAAAAAGCACACAAGTTCAAACATTCCATGGGCAGATTGTTAACCACACACACATTGTCTCTCGAACACAAACCCCTAAGTGGAAACAGTCAGGGTATACAGGAAAACAAAATGCAGTCCAGTAGTGTCCCCAGACCTAAGCAGCTGGATGCCCCTGTAAAATTACCAAGCATGCCTTCTCATGTATCTTATAAGGCCATCAATAGGGGGATGATCAAAGAGACCATCCATCCACTCAAGACATGACTCAATTAGTTTTTGTTAACCACTTTGGGACAGGGCTGTCTTTTCCATTGGGCATGCTGAGCAAGTGTCCAGGGGCCCCATAATCGGGGCACATAAGTAGAAGTAATTCTGGGGGGGGGGGGGGACACTTGTCTTTTTGCGGTCTTACAGTGGCGATATGACTCCCTCAGTTCTCCTCCTCCGTGCTGCGCTCGCACTGAATGTCTGACATGACACCATCACACCTCACAATTTCAGTGAGGAGCGCAGTACGGAGGAGCCACAACATGAAGGAGAAGAAAAAAACAAAAGAAGGGGGTGCAATCGAAGAATAGGTAAGTGAAGGGGGGATTTGATTTCTTAGTTGCTGTAATTGCTCTCCTCTAGAGGGAGTAGGGGAATAGGGTGCTGCCACCGACCCTTCAGGGTTGCCTTAATACCTCACAAATATGAAATATAATTTTGATTGGTTATGGGGAAGGGGCGCATAGGGTGGGTAAGGAGTTTTGTGAGGGAAAATATTCCTATTCTAAGTTGTTTAGTTACTTTGAAAATATACTTACTTTGTAAGTACTCTAGAGTTGAGTAAGATGTTATAGCGTATCCAAGGTAATGATTGCTCTGCAGTATTAAATACCGATCAGATGGAAAAGTGTAAAGTTTTACCAAGACTACTTTTGAGTGCTTATGTTTATATGCTAAAGGGGGGGGGGGCAATTGGAGAATAATAAAGGACATATATTGTAATGGCATGTCATATTTAAGGGCATATGTAGGTGGAATAAGCTCTGTAGTACAGCATTTTTTAAAATGTTTTAACACTGATTTTGTTGCAAGGAACAAATATAAACTTAATTTTATCGATAATTTACATTTTATTCCTGTGAATGGTTGTGTAGGTAGGGGCCCCTGTGCACTGCTTTGCCCAGGGGCCCATAATGTTACAATGGCCCCGCTTTGGCATAGTCACACAGCTTAAGTTTGCCATATACCCTCAAACCCTTAGGTACCCTGTATGGGGTCCTGAATCCCTCTTCCAACAGCAATGCTGCCACCTTGTCTTAGCATCTATTTAAGCCAAGGCCTCATTGCATCTATTCTCACTGGTGTTCTACCTTTATCGGTCTTAAAACACTTTGCAAATGGATGTCACCCACCGCAGCCAAATCATGCCTGAATTAACAAGAAAAACAACCATTACAAATGTCTTAGGGATTTATTCTATAGTGCTATCTGTCCTCCATGTCATTCTGCTCTCCTCTCTCCTTGCTCAATCTAAGTCAAAACATTCCAAAGATAATAAAGAAAATATGACCATGGACTTGTCAGGTTTCCAAGTATGAACACCACAGAGAGTAATTTAAATAAAACTAGGTGGTTTGTTTAAGTATGGAACATATAGGTAAAACTGATATGTAACAAATGAAAAGGCAGATAATACATGTACTGAAATGCCAGATAAAGCTGAGGACTCTGTTTACCAGGTTAGGCTGGGAAGCTTGGAGCTGGATAACAGGCACGAGAAATGATCAGGGAGTCAGTCGGGATCAGAACACAGACGTTATACTGTGAAACCAGCCGCAGCAATGACCATTGATGAACTGGCCAAGGTTGCTGGGAGAGGCAGTATTTTAAAGGCCAGAAACAGGTGAGCATGATCAGGATCCAATGATGATAACTAACCCTTTGTAGGCAGGATCAGGGAAAGGCACAGCAGCATCTAGTGAGGAGATGCAGAACTGCAGTCAGAGGCAGATTGTGACAGTACTCATGCCACAAGATCTTTTTTATAATACCTTGTTTATAATGGCCCACAGTCTTCCTTCAAAGCACATATACAGCCTACCCTTGGCCAAGTTGGGTTGGTCATCAGCCTCCCTAATAGGGAGCTTGGCCTTCGTTCTTGAATGCTCATGTCTGCAGCATTTTCCCTGCACCCCCCTCCTCCCCTAATCCCCCATTACATAATTTTCCCGGTCCTAGCACTGTTGGTGTTATATCCCACTTTTAAACAACTGTTCTCTAAACCCATGGTTGTGTGTAAAGACTAAAGTTCTGTACCTGGCCATTTTGAGAATTAGATTACCCCCCCACCGCCCCAGTTCATTTATGTATCCCATGTATTTTCTTGAATGCCATCTGTAATGCTCCCATTTTCTATTAATTGCAATTGCACAGCATTTTCTTTATTGTACTCAATAAATGTGTTTTTCCTCTATATTTCTTGTATTCTCTGTTTTTTTTATAAGTAGATTTTTTAAGAAAAAACACATAGCGCAGTCTAAGATTCAACAAAACTCAAAACAGTGCTAAATTCATAATCCAATGTGTATTCCTTAGATGTAACAAAGATGGCAGGATTATAAACGCCTTCAGGATTTGGTTAAAAAAATGTATATTTAATATTGGGTGCCAGGCCATGTCAGTTGAAATTAAGAAAAACATTATTCAATCTCCTCCTCCAGTGCATAAACATAACATTTGCAATGAAATTGCATTCCATAATGCCAACTCATCCAGCATACACACTTATCATATATAAAACAATACAGCAAACAGTCACAGTTATTCATACATATAGGCACACAGTTGGCATGTGTTGGAGGTTCTTGCATTCTTCTTCTCCTACAATCCAAATATCCAGGGACTCGTCCCCCATACGTGTACACTATCCTCTACACCAGGAACCGTCCTCCACAACTTATAGTCACACTGCCTTAATGCAGACACATACCTGTATTGGGTACTTCCCAAGAGGGCTCTCCTGCTGTTATACAGAATATAATCCCAAATATTCAGGGACCTTCCTTCACTCTGTTGAAGCTGGCAACTACTTTTCAGTGACCACTTCCAAATTGCCTCCAGATAATGATAAGGGAAAAAAAGTACGGCACTGGGAGTTATCCCTGCCTTAAATAACAAATGTAACACTAACACTAATAAGCACATACAACACTTGGGGGCAGATTCAATTCCCTGTGCTGTTCTTTAGAACAGCGTTGAAATTACCATAGTAATGGTAATAATGCACGGCCTGTGTTGTTCTGGGAAAAAATCTTGAAGTGGCTTCATGTGGGTGGGGCCAAATAAACTGTGTGTGGGGCCAACATAAAAGTAGGCGGGATTTAGAACTACTGGAATCTGGTTGAAGTAACATTTAGCAAAACCTAGATGCGATGACTTAATACACAGTGGGTCATCTCTAAGGCAATGCAGGGAAAAAGAAGTTGCCAGGCATGTGTTATAAAAAAAATGCATGAATCCTTTTGCATGATCTGCGACTGATTTATGCCTCTGTGCTCCAACTTATTTAGTTGCCTACCAATTTAACACGGATGTGAACAATGTGTCAAATAATTTATTACACAGCCTAACATAAGATATACATAATTACAATAAATATGTTGTGTTAAACAAAACATATTATACTCTTTATCTATATTAAAATAAAAACATGCCAGCATGTATGTGAAACATGTATCTTATATAATCCAAATCTGCTGTTAACATCCTCAACGTCTCCTGTAAACTGCTACTAATGAAAACTTCCACAACCGTGTAAGTGGCTAGACATATAAAGAAGCATAAATGTATAAATAAACAGGGAATATTAAAAAAAGTCATCTTATTGAAAGACCAACATTGTGTCCCTGAAACCCCAGGTACTAGTTTAGAAATATTTGTATGATGTTATAGTCAACTGACAATGGAATATCCAGCATAGATGGCAAATAATGTATTAGCAGTCAAAAAGTGGGGAGGGTTCACTCTTTCCACAATATGCAGCAAATGGCAACAATACTATTCATGCAGTGGCTGGAAGAAATGGTTGAAGAAACTGTAGGGGGAGGTCCACACTCACCTCAATTAGTGGCAAGTGCCGACAACTCACCACAGAGGACAGCTCAATGGAATCCACATCAGTCTCTCTATTAGGATGACCAAATAAGCAGAAATGATGTTTCCGATGCAGTAATGTCTTTAATGAACAAACTGCCTGATCCAAATTGAAAGCGGTGGTCAGATCAAACACTGTGGAGTCACGTTTTCAACCAGACAGTGTATACGCCAAGATCAGCATCTAGCTGGTTTTCATTCTGCACAATATGTATTAATAGATGAAAATCTATCGTAGATAAGAACATACAACACTTGAGGGCAGATTCAATTCCCGGTGATGTTCTTTAAAACAGTGTTGAATTTCTCATAATAGTAATAATGCACGGCCTGGGTTGTTCTGGAAAATATCTTGGTGGCCTCATGTGGGTGGGGCCAAATAAACTGTATGTGGGGCAACATAAAAGTAGGCGGGATTTAGAACTACTGGAATTTGGTTGAAGTAACATTTAGGAAAACCTAGATGTGATGACTTAATATACAGTGGGTCATCTCTAAGGCAATGTAAGGAAAAAGTTGCCAGGCATGTGTTCTAAAAAATACATGAATTCTTTTGCATGATCTGCAACTGATTTATGCCTCTGTGCTCCAACTTATGTAGTTGCCTACTAAAACATCCTTCCAATTTTCACTTCATAGAACCATATCTGAATTTGTTTAATAAGTTTAAATATTACAAAACATGTTGGCACAATCGTATCTGATCAGTCTACCAGAGCAGCATATGAGCACCTCACCGCACTGTTGGATCTTTCCCTGACGTCATGAGATGCAAATTACCAGTCAAATCTCTCTCTTTAATATATAAATATATATATGTGTTTCAAAAAATGCATTGAAACTAATCCTTATAATAGATGGCTATCCAGTGTGATCACCAAAAATGTGAAGTGCTACAAGCATCTGCAAGAAAACACTTCTTTTGTAACAGTTGTGTATGAGCCCTAAATGTGCCTAGTGATTGAGGGTGGTTTGAATTAATAACAGTGCAGGGAGTGTTGGCAGACGATGGCATATGTGAAGGGGAGAGCTATTCCAAAGGTTTGCTGGTGATATAGTAAGTGCAAAGGAGGAAGGATAAATTATATTGTCAGTGCAATAGGGGCTGGCCATATGTTCAACAAAGTGCTCTGAGAATTGGACCAGGCAGGCAATGGAATCAATGCAAGAACCACTAAAGTATCACAGAGCTGAAATAAGGCTCTGGGGGGCTGGTTTCTTTAGATCGGTTGCTGCTTGTCTGGATCCTGGAATGTTGGATGCCCTATTTAAAAAAAAATGGGTACATGAAATTTAGAAAACGCCAACCATCCCCAGCATTAAATCAATAGTCACCACATTTAATAATTAGGCCTCCCTCCAGTCCCAACATTAAAATAATAGCACTCATGTTTGATAAATAGATCTATTTCCTCCAACCAGCCCTGACATTAAATTAATAGTATACACATTTAATAAATAGACCTATTTCCTTCCAACTAACCCCAACATTAAACTAATAACATTCTCATTTAATAAATAAACATATTTCACTCCCTCCAAACAACCCCATCAATAAATTAGTAGCATTTACTTTTAATATAACCAGTTCCCAAAACCATCCTCGGCATTAAATAATTAATTTTCATATTTAATAAATATCTCTCCTCCCCATACTCAGCCCCACATTCAATTAATAGCCCAAACCACCCCAGCATTAAATTAAAGGTCCCGTCACCTCATATTAATTTAATAGACCCCAGTATCAAATTAAAAAGCCCCACCATAAAATTAAATTATCCCACCATCATCCCAGAAATAAAATAGCACCCATTAAATAATTAGCTCCAACCTAAACTCCACAAATAAATTAGTAGCCTACCTCCCACCCATGTACTATTTTTTTTTTTATATTAAAAGGTTTTTATTAAGTTTTTAGTAAAAGAATATGTAACAAACATGGCAGTTACAACAGAGTACAGTGCATAATGTAGATCCAATAAATCAGTCAGAACTGCCCATAAACAAACAATCAAAAAAGAAACAACAAACAATAACACAAGAAACATTCAAATACACATAAGACAAAGACTTCAAGGTGGAGGGAGAGGGAGACAGACAGGGGGGCAAGAGTCGGAGACTGGCCGTATTAATCCCAATCAACCATAAAAATACATTTTGAAAACAGGACATCTACCCTCCAGAGGGGTATACAGCATGGGAGAGTTAGGTGGCAGACACAGGTCTGTACCCTAAGAAAAATTCGTACCATGTGAACCATTTAACCAGGGGTGAGGAAGCCCTTGAGGTGAAGTTAAACCCTATGGTTTCCATCTCATAGCTGTGTTGTACTTTGCTGATGATTTTGGTAAGAGATGGAGCCAAGGGGGATTTTCAGCTTTGAGCTATTGCGGCTCTGGCTGAGATGAGAATGTGCCCAGCCACATAGTGATTATGACGCTGAAGATGAGGGGGATATAGGTGTAAAAGCGCCATAGCCGGGGATGGGGATAAATCATCCTTAGTGACCTTAGTAATTAGCTGGAAAATTTCAACCCAAAGTGGTTGTAGCTTAGGACAGTTCCAAAAAACGTGTATAAGCGTACCAATTTCCCCACAATTTCTCCAACAGTATTTGGTTTCTGACGGCCAGATTTTATGTAGTTTGTCTGGCGTGAGATACACCCTGTGAACCATTTTAATAAGCATTTCTGAATGGTTAATACACTTTGACATTTTGTATATATTCTTATAGATTTTCGCCCAGACCTCTGGCGAAATATCCAAGTCAAGATCTCTCTCCCAGATCCCCTGCACGAGAGATCTGTGCTGTCCACAGGAACCATCAAGAGTCGGTACCAAACTGAGATGCCTCCCGCATGAGAAATGGGAGAGAGAGACGACACAATACCAGGGGGAGCCGGTTTCAAGGCTGGTGGGAATGAGGGGTGAGAGTGTGCCCAATGTCTAATTTGGAGGTACTTGTAAAAGTAGCGGGCTGGGACATCATATCTCTCCTGAATTTGGAAAAAAGAGAGAAGTGAACCTCCCTCCATAAGGTCCCGCACCCGACTAGCCCCCTGCCTATTCCAAAAGCCAAGGTGCAGGTCTGGAATCAGTTGAGACAGTGCAATTGTAGAAAGGCTAGAGGAAGGGAGATGAAATTCTGGCAGAAGAGTCAGCATCTTATCCCAAACAGAGAGTCTCTAACACTTCTCAGGGCTTGGGAAGGGCTTGGTCTACTTGGCTTATCTAACCATAGCAGGTCTGGTAGTGGGAATGAGGAAAAACTATGTTGCTCAATGTCAACCCAAGGCTTCCTTAACTGGGGCATGCCAATCCCTAACCTGGTCTAGGATAGCTGCAGACTGATATATTTCTAGCTTAGGGGCAGCTAGTCCACCTTTTACTTTAGCTCTAAACATCTTATCTCTTGATAGTTTGGGACGTCTATTGCTCCAGATAAATTTAAATAGAATAAAAAAATTTAAGCAAAGACATAGGCACCACATAAGGAATACAACGGAATAAGTATAGTATCTTTGGAAGGAGCATCATCTTTACGGCTGCTACTCTCCCCACACAGGAAACCTCAAAGTTAATCCAGGATTTTGTGAGTTTATCAAACAAGCCTAACAGTGGTTGGTAATTAAGTTGGATAGTCAGGTTATGGTCAGACGGTATACATATGCCTAAGTAAGTTATGGAGAGGGAACACCAATGAAATTTATATGTAGACTTAAGGAGCTTCAAAGCATCTTATGTGAGGGCCACCCCCAAAGCTTCCGATTTGGTAGTATTAAGCTTATAATACCACCCATGTACTATTAAGACAGCCCTCCTATCTTCCCTCATATCACACAATATATTAAGACCCCCTTTCCTCCACACATTATAGCAGTCCCCCTGCCCTTCTTTACACATTATATCAGCCCCCCAACCCCCACCACACTCCTTCACACTTACCTTGTTACTGCTGCATCTGCCGTGGAGACTCCTCTCTGTATACATGGAATGGCACCTGTCAAGTGGTGCACATCCCACGTGACCTCTGACTGGACAGAGACTGCAGGAGGCCACACAAGAGGGAGGAATGGATCAATAGATCTGCGGCCACCTAGTACCACACTGACTTGGTCGGGGGGGTTGCAGCTATTCATCCTAATTAAAAATGCTGTCCGTTAGGGGACCCGGCCTCTACACATAAATATTATTTTCTTCCTTTAAACCCTCAAAAAATACATCAGGCGGTAGCTTCTATGGCCAATCCGCCCTTGTCTCCCTCTATGTGTGGGAAACCCCAAGTCATCCAACTGTAGCCAGCGCTGCCATGTGGCTAGCTCTGTCCTCCTGGTGACAGGCTGTCTGCATAACTGGCTCTTGCAAATAGGTCTATTCTAGTGTCCTATGGGGACCTCACCTGCTGTCACCAGAGTGCGGGCTACTAAATAACGCTTCTGTTGTTACCAGGTCCGCCATCAGGGGGGTAAGGCCAGTACTGCTGTGAGTGGCCCGGACAGACTAGGGGGCCCAGACAGACTTCTCCATCTGTCCGTACTCCCTGGACTGTCCGGGCCCTGCAGTTAACGACCGTGCTGCCCCTTTTTTATTACCTTCTTCTTCACTATGCTGCAGCTCCTAGACTCTGATAGGCTGGGAACGCAGCGCATCATCACTGAACGCCACACTCCCATTGTATCAGTGACCGGGAGCTGCAGCATCACGGGGAGAAGCTGAGTTAATTAGCTATTCTTTTTTTTGAGGGGGGAGAGTCCGGGGAACCGTAACTGTGGAAGGAGGGCAGGGGGGGGGGGGGGTCTGGGGGACCTTAGCTGTGGAAGGGGGGGGAGGAGACCCTGGGGACCTTAACTGTGGAAAAGGGGAGAGACTGGGAGACCTAAACTGTGGAGGGAGGGAGGGGAGGAAGAGGGGGAGCCTGGGGGACCTGATCTGTGGAAGGAGGGAGGGGGGAAGAGGGGGATCTTAACTGTGGAGAGGGAGGAGGTAAATTTAAAATGTGGGGACAGATTTATATTTGGGGTAGGGCATGTCCTAGATCAGTGTTTCCCAACCCTAGTCCTCAAGTACCCCTAACAGTGCATGTTTTCCATATCTCCTTGCTGGAGCACAGGTGTACTCATTACTGACTGACACATTTTGAAAGATCCACAGGTGGTACTAATTATTTCACTTGTTACCTGGAAAACCTGCAATGTTAGGGGTACTTGAGGACTAGGGTTGGGAAACACTGTCCTAGAACAACTTTAAATTTCAATGCAAAAATAATGCCATATTCAAGTATTTGTGTGTTACATGAAAAAAAAGTCAGTATTTAACTTATGTGCAAAAAGGGTTGGCTACGTGAATACAATGATGACAACTTCGACAGCACATACCCCGACATGATGACACTGATGTACCAATAATACAGTTGGGCATCAAAGTGACGTCATTCTAGACACCTGACTTCTTCATTGATCGGAATTTTTTACAGTGTGTTTGCCAAACAGTCAGTCTGAAGAGTCTTTCAGGAAAGACACCATCAGTGTCATCATGTCGCGGTATGTGCTGTTGGGGTTGTCAGCGTTTATTTGAAAACTACCACCGGTGCAAAATAGTGAACAAATTTGCACCTCTTGCATTATAACATTCAAGGGGTGCAAATTAGTTTATTGTTGACAGCTTGATAGCTTTATTTTTACATTTTTACAGTGTAAAAATAAAGTTATCAAGTATTTGTGTGCTAAGTAGCCAGTATTTAACTTATGTGCAAAATAGTAAACTAAATAGTACCCCCCTCCAGTCAGAGATGCCAGCTGGACGCATATTATAGTTGTTGGTTGGCCCCTTTACCGGCACCAGCCACCTTCCTCCTAGTAGCTGCAATCCCTCCCTCTAGTGTGGCTGCAGAGGTCACATGGGACGCGCACCACATGACAGGTGCCATCCCAAGTGTGCTGAGAAGCGCTGCTGGAAGGTAAGTGTGTGTGTAAATGTAATATAATATTTGTGTGTAGGGGGGCCTCTAAATGTAATATATTGTTTGTCTAAGGGGGACCTCTATATGTAATGTGCGTGTAGGGGGTCTCTAAATGTAATGTAATATTTGTGTGTAGGGGGCCTCTAAATGTAATGTAATATTTGTGTGTAGGGGGCCTCTAAATGTAATGTGTGTGTGAGGGCAGGGGGGCATATGGCTATGTAATGTGTGTGTGTGAGGCAGGGGGGCATATGGCTATGTAATGTGTGTGTGTGATGGCAGGGGGGCATATGGCTATGTAATGTGTGTGTGAGGGCAGAGGGGCATATGGCTATGTAATGTGTACGTGTGATGGCAGGGGGGGCATATGGCTATGTAATGTGTGTGTGATGGCCGGGGGGCATATGGCTATGTAATGTGTGGATGTGATGGCAGGGGGACATATAGCTAATTTAATGCTGGGGTGGTTTGAGGCTATTAATTGAATGTTGGGACGAGTTTGGAAAGGAGGGCTATTTATTAAATGTGAATATGAATTATTTAATGCTGGGATGGTTGTAGGAAATAGTGATAATTACTAAACGTCAATGCTATTAATTTATTGCTGGGGCTTGAAGGGAGGGAAATAGGTTTATTTATTAAATGTGAATACTATTATTTTAATGTTGGGGCTGGAGGGAGGCCTAATTATTAAATGTGGGTGCTATTGATCTAATGCCGAGAATTGTTGGAGTTTTTTCAATTTCATGTACCCATTTTTTTTCCCAAATAGGGCCTCTAACATTCCAGGATCCAGACAAGCAGCAACTGATCTAAAGAAACCAGCAGTGATCTAAAGAAACTAGCAGTGAAAGTGACAAGACCAGGTAGGAGAGACCAGGACAGTCTGCCAAGTATCCTGAATCTGGTGGGGCAGTCCTGAATTTGGCAGACTGTCTCGCTTAGTCAGGATTTGATCCAACAACAAGGACAGTTGGGAGTATGTCCCGCTTCACACTATACTGCTTGTGAAAGCAGAGCTGCGTGCAACTAACAGTAGTGCACACAGCTTTGTTTGTGTATTTGTCTAAAATTTATATAATATGATAACCTCCCTGTTTTAAGTCATCACATCTAAGTTTTCTTTTTACTTCAATAGTATTTTATTAGTTTTCAAGGATTATGGGGTACAGAAGTAAAAAGAGGGGGGGAGGGGAAGGAAAGAACAAAAACAAAGAGGGTGTTGGGTACATAGTGGGGAGAAACACATATGGATACAATATTTTATCAATACCACATTATCCATCTAGGTTTTCTTAAGTGTTACTACAACCATATTCCAGTAGTTCTAAATCCCGCCTACATTTGTGTTGGCCCCACCTACACTTGATTTGGTCCCGCCCACATGAGGCCACTTTAATTTTTTCCAGCTAACTTTAAGTTCCCAATCCGCCCCTGAGCACATAGCATGAATATGCTGTTCCTCAACAGGTGTGGACAAGTGTAGTGATAAGGGGCTGAGTAGCCTATTAAGCAATAAACAATACAAAGCATATGGATAGAAATTAGATGAGGCTGGAACAGTTGTAAGGCAAACAAGGCAGCACTTCTGTCTAAAACAGGAAAATAATTTTTGGATGCAATGCAGTGTTACATGGTTACATACAAATGTATTGGACACTGACCAACTCGCCGGGTTTGAAAAACCAATCAGATTCTAGCTATCATTTATTTAGTACATTCTAGAAAATGATAGCTAGAATCTGATTGTTTGCTATAGGCAACCTCTCCACTTTTCAAACCCGCCGGAAAATTCTCAGCTTGTTACATTTACCCCCTGGATGTCCTCATCATACGGCAACATAAGGGTAGCAGCAGCAATATCAGCATTAGGGACCTGGAATAAGAGACAGAGAAAGCAGCAGACAACTAGAACACTCCTGGTGGTAAATGTATCAAGCTGCGAATTCGCATTTCCAGCGATTTTCTTGGGCGAGTTTGAACTCGTTGATGTATTGAACGGCGATTTGATGTAAAATCACCAGAGAAGTGTTTATTTCAAAGTTGCCATTCTCAAAATTGCTACAAATTGGGGTCCCAAATTTTTGCCACTCTAGTTATACAAATTGCCAAATGTATGAAGCTGCGATTTTGCGAACTCACCAGAATTGGATTTAATATCGTCAGATACAACACACTGCTTTCTATAAGCAAGATTATCAAACACATCACTGTTACACTGCAGGGAAATGTTAATATAACTGGAGGCACAATGGAAGTTTAAATAAACCATATTTTTTGTTGTAAAGGTACAAAATTGATTAGGAATTTTCTTACGGGGACAATTTATTATAAGAATAAATTAGTGGGCCAAATAACAAATGTATTTTATTATAATGGCTTAGTTTTTCATCCCCAGTGGGGCAATTATTCTAATTGTATGATGTAGTCACAGTTAATATTTGCAGATGGGGGGTCACCATTTAAAGTACAGGCTTTTGGCACTACAATACACTACATTTTATAGGCATGATTAGAAAACACATCAGCCATTGGTCTATGCAGGTCAATGAGGAATATAAAAGGACACAAATGGCCATTGCTCTGAGGGTGGTTGAAAATGGTGTTTGTAGGAAAAGTCTTGTTGGTTGTTTTAGTACACCATCTGAATTTCGAGTCAGCACCAAGAGGGAGAGAGGAACATCCACGGTACCAGCCTCATCTTAGGCTGCGCAGACCATGTGGGTTTTTTATTTTTTTTTATTTTTAGTGTTTTTATGTTGTGTTGCAATCATCTACATGTATTTATGTTGAATTGAAGGTGAATCTGGATACAGGTCTCAATCCTGGTTTATGATACCTCTGTCATAGAGGGGTGATAGATTGTACCTTTGGCCTTTAGAAGTCCACATTCATGTATCTTGATCAGGGCTGCCAAGAGGAATTCAGGGCCCCGATACAACAAATTCATGGGGCCCCCCTTATAGTCGAGTATGTAAAAAAATTTACGCCGCCTTGACGCGGCGCAAAATTTTTCTGGGGTGTGGTCATGCATTTTGGGGCGTGGCAAATGCGCCATTGGGGCGTGGCTAACAAATCAAAATCACTAGCCTCTGAATTCTCCAAAGCGTCACATTTGTCCAAGCACTCCTGACTTTCAGGACATCTAGCACCGCAGTGTAGTATAGAAAGAATGCAGTGTGTACACAAAGAGTTCAGTCTTGGCCTGCACCTTACATTGGGCACAACACTCACCAAAAATTGCCATTGTCCCTACTAGAATCACAACATTTCACATACTGTCCTGCTCTCTCCTACCTGTTCTTCTCACTTTCACCACCTGTGGCTGCATGTTTCTTTAGTTGCGGCTTGTCTGATTCCTGGAATGCTGGGGGCCCTATTTGGAAAAAAATAGCTACATTTAGATAATTCCAAACAACCCTGGTGTTAAATCAATACCATCCACGATTAATAATTAGGCCTTCCTCCAGCTCCAAAATTACAATAATGTGCCCCTTCATCATCGTCATGCCTTATGATCACACTGCGCCCTCCATGCTGCTTTTGCCCCCTTCACCTGGCTCCCCTTCATTACACTATACTATGCTCCCCCCCTTTTTCAATCCCACTGTGCCATG
The DNA here is from genome assembly GCF_038048845.1 of Mixophyes fleayi. Classification (NCBI taxonomy): domain Eukaryota; kingdom Metazoa; phylum Chordata; class Amphibia; order Anura; family Limnodynastidae; genus Mixophyes; species Mixophyes fleayi. The sequence continues at coordinate 221,840,866 of NC_134402.1, read as the reverse complement.
CCTCCTCCCCTTTTTAACCCCTCTGTGCTGGGGCCCCCTCATTTTTTAACCCCTCTGTGCTGGGGCCCCCTCGTTTTTTAACCCTTCTGTGTTGGCCCCCCTCGTTTTTTAACCCTTCTGTGCTGACCCCCCCCTCATTTTTTAACCCCTCTGTGCTGGCCCCCCTCATTTTTTAACCCTTCTGTGCTGGCCCCCCCTCGTTTTTTAACCCTTCTGTGCTGGCCCCCCCTAGTTTTTTAACCCCTCTGTGCTGCCCCCCCTCGTTTTTTAACCCTTCTGTGCTGCCCCCCCCACGTTTTTTAACCCTTCTGTGCTGGCCCCCCCTCGTTTTTTAACCCTTCTGTGCTGGCCCCCCCTCGTTTTTTAACCCTTCTGTGCTGGCCCCCGTTTTTTAACCCTTCTGTGCTGACCCCCCCCCTCATTTTTTAACCCCTCTGTGCTGGCCCCCCTCATTTTTTAACCCTTCTGTGCTGGCCCCCCCTCGTTTTTTAACCCTTCTGTGCTGGCCCCCCTCATTTTTTAACCCCTCTGTGCTGGCCCCCCCTCGTTTTTTAACCCTTCTGTGCTGGCCCCCCCTCGTTTTTTAACCCCTCTGTGCTGGCCCCCCCTCGTTTTTTAACCCTTCTGTGCTGGCCCCCCCACGTTTTTTAACCCTTCTGTGCTGGCCCCCCCCCCCTCGTTTTTTAACCCTTCTGTGCTGGCCCCCCTCGTTTTTTAACCCTTCTGTGCTGCCCCCTTTCATTTTTTAACCCCTCTGTGCTGGCCCCCCCTCGTTTTTTAACCCTTCTGTGCTGGCCCCCCCTCATTTTTTAACCCTTCTGTGCTGGCCCCCCCCCCCTCGTTTTTTAACCCTTCTGTGCTGGCCCCCCTCGTTTTTTAACCCTTCTGTGCTGCCCCCTTTCATTTTTTAACCCCTCTGTGCTGGCCCCCCCTCGTTTTTTAACCCTTCTGTGCTGGCCCCCCCTCATTTTTTAACCCTTCTGTGCTGGCCCCCCATCGTTTTTTAACCCCTCTGTGCTGGCCCCCCCTCATTTTCCCCCCTTTACTTACCTTTTCCTTTTCTTCTCTCTTCATTCTTGGTCCTGGCTGCTGCTCTGCTCCATGCAGACTGACTGCCGGGGACGTGACATGATGACATCACGCCCGGCATGCAGTCTGAATGGAGCAGAGCAGCAGAGAGGAGGGACGCGCTCACGTGAGTATGTTTAGATATTGTTAATTACCCTGCTCCCCCCACCAACGACCAAGGCCCCCCCCCCCCCACCGCAAAAAAAAAAATCGTTTTGAAAAAAAAAGAAATAATAAAAAAAAATCCTCAGCGCGAGGGCCCGGCCCGGGCCCCCTGACATGCCCGGGCCCGGGTAATTAGTACCCGCTCCCCCCCCCTCTCGGCGGCCCTGATCTTGATACATCTGGCGGTGTGCTTCTCTATGCCCCAGGTAAGGTGGCTGATATGGTGTGGTGCTGTGTGCTGCATAATTTGTCCCTAAACTAAAGTGGTTTTCTGTCTTTGCTGTGGGCTCTGGTGACTTGGACTGGCTGGTGAATGCTGTCTGCCACCGCTGATCCTCCCACTGCTACGCATTGGAGTACTGGGCAAAGAGGTGGTTGGGGACCCAAATCCTGTGTTCCCAGTTGTGCCACTTGATTTATGGGCTTGTGATGTGTCTTTGAAAATAAAATAAAAAAATAAAAAATAGTAATCATTGAAAGGAGAAATACATTTACCAGATTTTACATAATCCTGAAAAAAACAGAGTTTACACATTATACAATGACAACATAGGTCCATTTACCTTCCAAGGAGTCATCGTCCTCTGTCCTGACGACTGATGCTGGTGGCTGTGTTTGAGAGGACCATGTGAGTGAGTTAGAAAATTATACATGTCTCAAATTATTTTGTTTGGATGGGTTATATTAATAAAAAAAATAAACAAAATTACATTAGTGCATTAGATAACCCATTTCAGAGAAAGACTTTCAATGTGCAGAAAAACCTTACATTTACAGCTGCATTATAGTTTGGCCATAAAGGAATAAAATAAATTAATTTATATATTACTCACCAGCCTTAGGTTGTGACACAGGTCTGTCAGTGCCCCACACATTAATCCCCTCAAGGAGTTCAATTGGGATGAGCTGCTTAAACTTCTCCTCATATGACATGTAGGTCATCATCAGAGTGGGCCCACCTCCAGTCCCTGCAGCTGCTCTTCTCTCCTCTGTCATCTTTTCTCTGACTATGTGTTTAATGTCACTGATTCATTTGGGGCAGTTTTCACTTGAACGCTTAATGGGAAACACAGCACTCCCCGCCGCATCCCACAATTGTGACCACAGCTGCTTTTTGCATGCAAATGTGGTCTTTGCAGCTAGGCAGGGGCAGGCTGGACTGGGAGGCAGAAGGGCATCTGCCCCCCGGGCCAATCCCATAATAGGCTATCTTGGGCTATTTCACTGGGTCACCTGCATTTTTTTCCCTTTAAAATAGGCCGCTAAGTCGTGTCTTGCCTCCCGGGCTAAACGTTGCCAGTCCTCCCCTGCAGATAGGTTCCCCAAATTGCGCTTCTACATGGGCACTAAATTATGATTGAGCGCACAATTCTCTGCAAAACTGAAGCGCATATTACCCCAGGACTTTGTTTTGCCCACAAAAGGGCCCGCCTCTTCCTCCTGCTCCTCCTCACCTCCTATCTTCTCTCTCTCCTCCTCCCCACTGTCCCTAGCCTCCTCACCTCAAAGGGTTAAGACAAAGCAAAAACAAATAGACTGATAAAAAAAAACACAGGGGAAATACAAAACAACAAACAAATACACTCACAAAACAAGGACAGGGGAAATACAGTAAACAGCAAAAAAAAACCACTCAACAAAAAAATAAATATGAATCAGCACACAGACAATAAGACAAACAAGGGCAACTAAACAAAATAATAAAAAAAAATACACAAAGCTCACTTTCCCCACTCCTTAACACAAACTAAACTCTTTCCTACACTGTCACCTGCTCTCTATGCTCCTGAAACCGCTATCAACTCAAATAAGGAAGTAGCTTGCTTTTTATAATGTTAGTGAGTTTTGCATGTAAAACTTTCAACCAATCAGAAATATGTATTGTTTTGAAAATGGTGATTGTCAGCTAAACACGGGTGTGTTTAAATCGCCGCAAATCACGAGAGATGAACAGTGATTTTGAAGATCAGACTAAATATCGCTATTTCATACATATGGGAACTTAAGTGGCCAGCTATCTCTCGCGATTACCAGCTGAAAAAATAGCAGCTTGACACATTTACTGTATCAAAGTGCGATTTGAGTTTTTCAGCGATTTTCTCTGGCAAGTTTAAACTCGCCGATGTTTGAAAGTGCGAGTTGACAGTAAATCACCATTAAAGTGCTTTTTTAAAAATTACCATGCTACAAATCGCTGTCACGACATTTGACCACTTTAACAATACAAGTCGCCATATGTATGAAGCTGCGATTTAGCGAACTCGCCTGAGATTGCTGTGGAAATTGCTAGATTCCACAGGCTGCTTTGGATAGGTGAGATTAGCAAACACAGCTTTCCATCGCTGGCCAATGTTAACATAACAAGAGACACAATACAAGTTGTAATTGTTTAGAGGGGCAATTATTATTATTAATTATCTTGCGGGGGCCAAATTATTCTACAAGTGGCACTACAAATGGCAGCATGCACATAGGCACATAAGCACAAGTTATGCTAAGAATGGCCAAATAGCTCTAACTGCATGTATGCTCTTTTTTTTGCAAAATCTCGGGTGAGTTTCTATTTCTATTGATTTTCAGGCGAGTTTGACTAAACCGCCAGCAGGATATGTGTTTTTTAACACACATCACCAGAGATTGGATTTTGGAATGTCAAAATTACAGGTTAATACTAGAGATCTAGATTTACCCAGGGGAGAGGGGTCTCCCCCCCCTTTACATTGTCTCCGATCTTTGGCAGCCATCACCTATTTACACTGGGTATTTGCGCAGATATAACCCCCCTATTTTGTAATACTAGAGATGCTTAGGCTTGTTTCCCCGAGAACCGAACACACACAAACATAGCAGATCCGAGTACTTCCAGCGCCCTCGGAAATGAAAGTGAGGCAAAACGTCTCGCGAGTTTTGGATTCTATAAGTACCCGCCCTCCACGGCCATACAGCTCCATTTCACAGAGGAACACAGAAGGGGTAGCACAGTTCTTGGCAGTCTCTAGTGCAGTTGGGCAGTGTCATAGGTATAAAAGAAAGAGGAGGGGTAGTAGTGTTCTTCAAAGTCTTCAGTGACATTCAGGAGAGCTCCTTTGCTCCATTGATAATTGTCATTTCTGAAATAGAAATAATAGGTCTGGCAGGCTTGGTCTTCTAAATCTGCAGTGACATTGTACTGTGTTATATAGGTAACATACAAAGAGAAGAGCTCCATTGCTCCATTCATCATCATGTTATTTATATAGCACCACTAATTCCGCAGCGCTGTACAGAGAACTCATTCACATCAGTCCCTGCCCCACTGGAGCTTACAATCTAATTCCCTACCATACACACAGGCAGAGAGACTAGGGTCAATTTTTTTATAGCAGCCAATTAACATACCAGTATGTTTTGGGATTGTGGGAAGAAACTGGAGCACCCGGAGGAAACCCACGCAAACACAGGGAGAACATACAAACTCCACACAGATAAGGCCCTGGTCGGGAATTGAACTCATGACCCCAGTGCTGCGAGGCAGAAGTGCTAACCACTAGGCCACTGTGCTGCCCATTGCTAATTGTCATTGCTGAAATACAAATAATAGGTTTGGCAGGCTTGGTCTTCTAAATCTGCAGTCACATTGTACTGTGTTATATAGGTAAAACACAAAGAGGAGAGCTCCATTGTTCCATTGTTAATTGTCATTGCTGAAATAGAAATAATAGGGCTGGCAGTGTTGTTTTTAATCTGCAGTCACATTGTACTGTGTTATCAAAATGGATTCACAGCAGTACACAGAAGACCAGGAGGACCAAGCAGCTGCTGGCACCAGTCATGATGATAGTAATCCCTCTACGTCATGTTAAAGTGCATAGTGTTTTTAAGTCAGGGAAACAAAAATGTAAACAAAACACCTTTTACCTTGGTCAAGAAAAAAAGACCTGTAATCTAGGCAAAGTTATCTGCAGAAAAAAATAAAATTGCCCACATGCCATTCTACACACGCAGTGGCAAGGAAAGAATGAGGCCTTCTCCTTTCTCTGAGTGCTAGTACTGCAACTGTCACTGAGGCATCTTCTTGTAAGGTCAGTCATGACCAAGCAAGACCTTGTTATTCGGACTAAAAGTGGTGTTCAAATACTTTTACGTGCAAAAGCCAAGCTTGAAGAAAACAGTAAGGCATTAGAGGAAAATGTGTAATCCTGACCTGTCTCATAGTGTACCCATAAAGAAGGCCCCTTTCAGCATTTCTGCAGATGTGTGCATGAATAGCCAAAGTGTAGCCGGTGATACACAATTAGAGGATGCCACTTTGGAATTGTAACAGGATGTGGGGGATATTTGTGTAGCTGACGAGGGCACTAATGAGCATGTGGATGAGGATGATTTTGCTTGTGTAAGTCCTGCCCCAGTGGAAGCAGTTCTTGCACGTGATAAGACCAAAAAATCCACCTCTTATATGTGGAATTATTTTTACCCAAATCCTGACAACAGTTGTCTAGTCATTTGTAGCATTTGTAAAGCCACAGTAATGTAAGGATGGATGTCTAAATAGACGTGTTACCTTCCACTTTGCTGCTGTATCATCAGTATTGCACAAAGTGTTTGTAATCTGCACTTTACGTCAAAGGTACCTAACTATATTATAATTTTTGGGGAATTGGGGCTGATTAACTTGCCTTTTGCTGTGAATTACAATGGCTCTTTTTAGTACATTGTCTGGCCCCCTGGATTGGTCTGAGTATCATAAAAGCACGCATCCCAGGGAGGTCAGCGTTCATTGCCATGTATTAGCTGTAGAATTACCACAGTTATCCAAGGAACGGATGGACAGATCAAATGAACCATAACTGATTTCATGTTCCAAGAACAATTCCATCTTGCACCACTTTTCTTTTCTGCCACTGCTGTGTGCCAATGTTTCCTAGATGTGCTATAAACTGATGTGTGTTTGAGTCATTGCTATGTCGCTTAGCATCCAGCCAGGTCGCTGCAGTCTTTGTTTGAAAGTGTATGAAAATAATATTGTGACCTGTGAGATGGTCAAAATTGACTGCAAATGACTTGAAATTAGTGTTATTGAGGTTAATAATAATGTAGGGGGGAAAAAGCAAAATTATGTGATTTTAGCAAAAAAAAATAGGGATGTTAGAAAAAAAATAGGGATTCAAAACCAAAACACGCAAGGGCCGCTTTGCCAAAACCAAAACACAAAGTTAATCCAGATCCAAAACCAAAACTAGAACACGGGGGTCAGTGAACATCTCTAGTTAATACATATGGTGGTGACTTTGCATATAAAATCGCCAGTGATCTTGACTGTTTTCTGTCTTTTTGAAATTGCTGAAAAAAATCGCAGCTTAATACATTTACCCCATGGACTCTCCCGGAATCTTTGGAGTGTATCAGGACGCTCACTGTTCTGTTGAGCTGGAGTCTTGCTCTCTATTTTTTCTGGAGTGGGACTGTCCTCTGGGATTTGCACATCCCTCTGACATTTTTACAGTAAGCTCTAATAATCGTGCAACTCTGATTAATTGGCAGCCTTAGCAACCAGATTTGCAGTCTTGTCTGTGTTACAGCTCTGTCTGTCACCACTCCTACTCCTACCTGCTCCTCTGTCGATCTACCGCATATCTCCTTCTCTTCCTGTGACAAAAGCCAATATTTCGACAGGCTCTGATGTCGCTCTCTGGTTCCTTACAGCTCAGGAATGTTGGAAATTGTAGTTTCACTGCCCCCCGCTGCGGGAAACTCCACCCACCTTGTCAATCAACTTTTGGACCCACCCCTTCCCCTTGGCGGAGTGCTGGGGTTAAATAAGTTAAATATTATATATAGGGTCTGATTCAGAGTGGAATGCAAGTGTAAGCATAACTTGAAAAAGCCACATGCAAGTGTATGTGTATCCAGAGTTGAAGATCCAGGTCTGAAAGATTAGTAGATGCGTCTGCTTGACAAGACACACACCAATCGGACACTTATGTCCAATATGTACAAAAAAGTTTATTTTATATGTTACAAAACAAATTGCTATGATGCATCATATAAACTTGAATAGCCTAGCTAGTACAGTTGGAACAGCTTCCCAGCATAAATACAAAAATAAAATTAAAAATTATCTTTGCTATGAGCGACTACTAAAGTCTCAATAAGCGGCTGTGAATTATTCGCAAGCCACTTATTATAAGCAGTTTGCTAGTTTGAGCGTTCATCATCATCATCCACTACCTACACTTGCCCATGACAACCTACAAATAAAAACACTTTTTCATTTGTATTTATGACTACATCTGTACACAATTTCTCAAACACGCCCTTACTATACATTGCCTACAGTAAGAGGAGATTGTACAGTGAACATGTTAATGCCCAATGAATGAATTTTGAGCATCACTAGTTAGCAGATGGAGGTAAGTTCAGCTTAAAGGTGGACTTTTGCTGCTTGACAAAACCAGATTTGCTCATAAGTCTAAATGAGGTTCTCAGTGGTTTAAGCATCCCCGAAATGTTGGTGTTCTACAAGGCTGACTAGTTTGCCTGGTGGTAGAGCAGGCCCTGAATAAATGGTGAGATCTGCAGACTGTCAAGATGCCAGGGTGTCATGATCCATCACTCACCTGTTCCTGCATGTCATGTGTGGGACAAAGGGTTAATCAAAAACAACAACCTGGTCTGTTTAAAAATTATTAAAACCCTCTCTCTGTCTGTCCCACACACTAACTTTGCCTTACCAATTATGCCAACAACAAGATTTTTTAGTGAAGAGCTGACACTCTTACTCAGGAAGCCTTCACAGGCTTCTCAAGTTCTCCATTTAAACTAATCTATCACAATTTACTTGCATCAGGGTTATCATAAATTAAATTATCTCCCCTGACCCAGAGTTATCATAAATCAAATATTCTCCTCTGTTTCAACTATATAGCGTCCTAAAACCTAGCTAAGTCTAACATGTGAATTTGTAAGAACACAGTCATGAACTGAGTGTAATTTAATATGAAAAATAAATCTATGATACCTAAGATGAAAACAATTAACAAAATGACATAGAAAGATAAAATACAATAGCTCCTTGTAAAATAAAAAGGAAGAATACACAGAATTGGTAAACTTACTTGTGGGAGATCAGGAATAAAGGGACACTTCTTAATATGAAATTGAATCCCAAAAGAGAACTCTGTTAGATTTTACATGACATTTTAACATGCTTCAGCTGCCCACAGCCCCCCTTCCTATGATGTCAGAACTAGAAAGTCTGTGTAAAGTGCAAATTATTGTTCATGACCCTTTTTAAATACCTTTCAAGTCATGTTTTATTTACACTGCCTAACTTACCAGAATGTGCTACAAAGATGATATTAGCTCCACACATCAGGTCATAAGTTCCCCTTCATTTGCATACCAAACATGACTGCAACTACAAATGAACATTATTCAGCTCTGTTACCAAATCATACTGGTATCTACTTTACTTCAATAACTGCTTAAAACCCTTCCTGCTTCTGTGTTGAGCAGTTACAACATAAATACTTATTCTAGAGCAACAACTTCTTATAAAGAAAGCATGCAGACCACAGAAAATCCTCCCAAAACATTTTCTGATTACAAGGACATTAATGGTGCTGCATCTATGGTAGTGCCGGTAATCTCTACCATCAGGGATTCTAAATGGGCACGCTACCTGTGTCCCCATCTGACCGAGGAAGAGCGATGGCACAGAAGGATTGGCAAACTATACCTCTACTGCGCCAATAATGAACATTATTTACAAGACTGTCCACTCTGCAGGCCACAACATCCTATAGTACAGTCTTCAGCGTGCTCCTCTCCAGATCCTGGATTTGTTTACACTTTACCTCCTGTTGCTATATTATAACCTGATCTGTACCCTGGGATGGGATCTAATCCGCCGGTTCCGGCCGCCTGTCCTGAGGTGCCTGTCCCAGTTGCCTCCTGTCCTGTGGTGCCAGCTCCAGTTGCCGCTTGTCCTCTGGTGCCAACTCCTGCCTCCTGTTCCAAGATGCCAGCTCCTGCCTTCAGTTCCCAGGTGCCATCCTCTGCCCCCAGTTCTGGGGTGGCAGTTCCAGCCTCCAGTTCTGAGGTGCCAGCCTCTGTCCCCAGCTCTGAGGTGCCAGCCACCACTCCAGAGACTTTGCTTGCTTCAGAGGGGGCGCTGTTACAGTCCGTTCCAGAGGGGGCGCTCCCCTTACAGCCTGCTTCAGAGAGGACCCTGTCCCTCCAGTCCGCCCCAGAGAGGGCCCTGTCCCTCCAGAGACATTGCCACTTAATGCATTTTTCCCGAGTTGCCACTTAATGTGCATTCAGCCCGAGTTGCCACTTAATGCGCATTCAGCCCGAGTTGCCACTTAATACGGTTCAGCCCGAGTTGCCACGCGGTATGGTTTAGCCCGAGTTGCCACACGGTATGGTTCAGCCCGAGTTGCCTTCTGGCCTTGTCCAGCCAGAGGCTTCTCACAGTGCTGTCCGCTCAGAGGCTTCTCACAGTGCTGTCCACTCTGCCATCCCGGTCGGGACTCTCCAGAGACTGCTGCCAAATTCGGAGATTTCCCAGAGTCTGCTATTCAGCCAGAGCACCCAGAGTCTGCTATACAGCCAGATCGCTCAGAGGCCTCTTCTCAACCTTCAGACCCTCCTCAAGTCTATTTTGATGGAGACCTTAAACAGTTTTCTTTAGTTCTTCAACTCTGTATGAAACAATTTGAAGAATTTCCAGTATATTTCTATGACCAATTTAACCAAATTGATTCCATTAGCATGAGTTTCAGTCGGGAGCCACAGATGTGGGCCTTCTCCCTTCTTGATTCTGATGATCCCATTACCCACAACACCGTGGACTTTGTTAATGCAGTCTGTCAGAAATACTTTCCATCTACAGTCAAGTCATCTTATCATGGTTTTTCACAATCCATCCTGTGTGTCAATTCCTGCACTTGTCCATAAATCCTTTATAAATGTCTCTTCAATCAGACAGTCTGTGTCACCTAGAGAGAAAGATGTCAAGAAGGAAAAGAACCTCTCTATGCCACTTCAGTCACAACAAACGTCAACCTTGGTGGCTGGCTATATGGGCGATAAAATAAAAGGTCTTATCCCGATCCTAGGCTGGGACTCAGACTTTGAGAGTGAATTTATTTATGATTCTAGAGACTTGGTGGATAAACTTGCCAATTCTTCTGTTGCTCTTCAAGAATTGGGACTTCTCTGTACTCTGTTGGAGAAGAGCCCAATTGTCTCTCCAAGGAGATCCTGCAAAAAGAAAAAGCGGAAGAAAAAAGTCTGAGTGCAGCTTGTGAGGAGCGTCTGGAATCCACTCCTTAAAGAGGGGGTATGTTAGGACTCTGTCTGTGTTTTAAATGTGACTGCAGTACCTCAATTCCACCAGAGGTGCTGCTGTTCTCCCCCTGAACTTTACACTATGCCTGTAGGAGTTAATCTCCTTACCTAATTAGTACCAGCACCTGTTTCACGGCTTCATATACCTGGCTCTATCTGTGTTCTTTGCAGTTCATCTATTATACCTATTTAATAAAAGAAAAATAAATGATCAAATGGGGCACTCTAATGGACAAAAATTATTTTTATTTAAGGTATTAATAATCTGTTAAATACTTCTTTATTGATTTTATATTAAAACATTCCATTAGCGAAATATAAAATTTGAATATGAATACCACCCTATCCGGATAGTCATATAGTAGCAGAAACATTATAAAGTGTATCTTGAGGGATGGTCTTTCAGAGTATGAACCATTCCATTACTCCATCTGTATTTAATATCAATACCTTTTTAGGGCAAACAGCCATCTAAATTATAAGGCTATTATAAGGGAACATTATTTATTCTAATTACCTTTAAGCTACTATTAAGGGCAATGTGCAGGACATAGTGGAAATAAGAGGGATCTTATTTGTCCCTCCATGTGTTTTGAATACTGCAGTACCTTTCAACTATCCTAAGCCAATTCCTCTATATTGTTGTCATTTGATATAATGCATGAATAAAGTTTACAAATTCAACATAACTTTCTCTCATAGGGATGTGGTGTTAACAACAGACTTATAAATGTGTATTTTTACACACAAGACAATTAAGTTAGGTTTATAATTGGAGCAGTGTCGCGGTTAGACAAATTATTTTTTGTCTTTTTATCAGTTATTCCTATTCAGGGTGGTATTCATATTCAAATTTTATATTTCGCTAATGGAATGTTTTAATATAAAATCAATAAAGAAGTATTTAACAGATTATTAATACCTTAAATAAAAATAATTTTTGTCCATTAGAGTGCCCCATTTGATCATTTATTTTTCTTTTATTAAATATGTTCCGAGTAAACCAATGATCGGGTGCACCTAGCCTCTGGTGGTGTAGTGAATGCATTGTAGCTAGACTAATATACACACCCTAAGGAATTGTATGGGCTACCTGGTGCGGTTTCCTTTCTAGTTGCAAACCAATCATCTATTATACCTGTCTGCTGCTTGTCTCCTGTTTATACCGTTTCAGTTTGCTTCATTGCTGTCTAATCTCTTATTTGGCTGTTGCCCTGACCTCTGCCTGTTTACCGGATTCTGCTTGTTCGCTTGTGACCCTGAACTCTGCCTGGCTACTGGATTCTGCTTGTTCACTTGTTGCCCTGACCTCTGCCTGTCCACTGGACTCAGCTAGTCCTGCTTCCCTGGACTGCCTTGTGCCTCTGGCTAACTGGAATCCTGATCCCGGCCTCCCTAATCTGGTGCCTCGTGCCTCCTGGCAATTGGGTAACTTAATCTACTTGTTCCTGCATTTTGAACTGTATTTGCCATTTGAATCCTTGCTTGGAACCTGTTGCTTCTCTGGACTATTCTTGCCATTCATCATACCTGCTCATACTTGTGTATTGGAGTATACCGGTTAATTCTGCAACTTGGAAATAGGCATATTCCATGAACTGTATCCTTGGTCACATATTGCCTAAATAAAGACACTTGGGGGTAAATATATGACTGTCCGATTTCTGCAAGTCGCCGGAAATCGTCTAAGTTTGACCATACAACTTACTGAAATGATATCCCTAATTACAGTGTTTAAAGGTACACTATAATCTACTCAATTACTAGTCTTCTTGTCCTGGGGGCAGCTCCATGAAGCTGTTCTTTCCAAGACTCCTCCAGTTTTTTTCCCAAGTATTGTTGAAATTAAGAGATGGGTCCTCCTGCCCATTCCCTCCTCCCTCACCACCTGCACTGTCATTTTAAAGCATACTTGCTTGTCCACAATGTCTGGGAGATGTTATGACCAACGGCTACTGACACGAACTTCTAGAACAGATGATAAGAGGAAATAGAAAATAGACCTTGCAGCTTTCCTTGAAGTTGCAGAACAGGCTTTGGTCCCCAGACCACCGATCCAGTAAATTAAGCTTGGGCTCAACTGCGGGTGCCAGGGTGGATTGAAAGGAGTTTGAGACTTGCTCCTGAGCAAATTAACAGATTGAAAGCTCCTGAACCACTTGGGATAGAGACTGGATCTGGCCTTCAAGACCTAAGCAGTACTATGGCTGGTTTGACTAGGGTCCATCAATGTAGAATCCTTCAATATTTATTTTGGGCCGGTTATAGTGTTACAGCTAACGGCTACTGAACTTCTAGATCAGATTATAAGAGGACTTTGCCTATAGCAGCCGTAGACCTAGTGTGCTCACGGGAACTTGGATGCCTCTAGGTCCTAACGCTAGCGTAGTAAAAGTTTATGTACAGTACCGAACCGTAGAGGTAGGCGGCAGTAACTGGAAAACAGAAGACGAATACTGGGAACAATCCAAAGTCAGGGGTCTGTAGGGTTTTTCTGGGACAGGACAAAGCTCAGCGCTGGTTGCAAGCAAGGTAAAGCCAAATAGACTAAGCCAAAGGTCAGGGGCAATTAGAGTTCAAGCAGGCTTCAGCAACAAGCCAGGGATCTCAACAGGAATCAGACACTAATTGGGCAGAGTATCCACAGAAATTTGAGCAGGTCAGCTAATGTGTAGCTCAAATGCTTAGTCTCCCAGCTATAACCGGCTGGGAGACTAAGCCCTCCCTGCCATTTAAACAAATGAGGGTGACACGGTAGGACTGCAGGAGGTGCTACCGGTATTGACGCAACTAAACAAGGTGGCGCGGAGTCTAACGCATCCCCGATATTCACCAGCAACCTTTGCAAGGAGGTATTGACTTGGCTGCGTAAGGTACGTAGGTCGCGGTTCTCCAAGTTAGTCACCAGTGCGGTAGTCTGGAACAGGAATAGTCTAGAGGTCCGTGTCAGAAGCCAAACAGAAGCAAAGTACCCAAGGATAATGCAGAGAATGGTCAGAGGGAAGCCAGAGATCAGAACCAAACAGACAAGAACGGTACCAGGGATAACACAAGAGAATAATACTGGAACAGGAACAAAAGGTTGGAGCTGGTGAACTAATACTCTGGCAACAGATACAGCCAGAAAGAGGTTTAAAAAGAAGGAAGTACTCCTTGATTGGTGCTGTGGTTTTCGACGGTCGAAATGCAACCAACCGCAAAACAGATAAAGAGAGTCTATAGTCACTAAGCGACGCAATGCGATGCTCTGCGCATGCGTGCTGAGTATAGCTACCTGGAACGAAGAGGAGCGTCCCATTGCTAGGTAGTGGGGTGCTTTCAGTGAGAACAGACAAGCGTCCGTCCCTGACACCTAGGAGAAGTGCAGGGATGGCGTCTGACAGAGGGCCAATCAAGTGAGAACACCTAGGCACATACCACACCTCCTTAACTAGACTCAGATGGCTGATAATAAATTAATAAGATTCACTGTGCGCTGCAGTTGCTGCTAATGGCTGGGACACAGCAGCAGTGCATGGTGAGCAGCGTCCCCGGTTGCCCTGGTAACGGCCGGGACGTCACTTCTGCCCACACGTCACAGCAGTTGCCAGGGTAACAGCTGGGATGCGGCGTGAAGCAGGAAGAAGCGAACACCAGCGGCAGCGGCTCGTAACAGGAGACTTTTGATTTTCGAATAGATCCCCTAGACTTCCGGGTGAGCAGGCCATTCTCCTGCATCCTGCCCATTTCCTAGTGAAGTTGGCAGTATGGAAGCCTCAATGAGATTCAGGGTGAATTGCATCATTTTGGCACCTCCCCTCACGGCAAAATTATGCTTTCTCGTCATATCGTCAAGGGGCCAAAATGATATTATGTGCTTCACGCTGCCCCCTTCACTTCACCTCCTGGAGGTAAAGAGTGAAAAGTTGGTAAGTGTGTTTTAAAGTGGGATATTAAATTGTATCTACAGCTTCACCTCTTTTTCTGCAATTAGTAAAATGTGTAGAGTAAGTGCAACTTTAAAAACATGATCTTAGTTGAAAGGTCAATCACTTACATAGAAGGTCTCAAATACAGCTATTTTTTTCACAGCTATAGCTTCTAACCATGACCTAAAACAGTGTTTCTTAAACCTACACCTCAGGACTCCTAACAGTGCATGTTTTCCATATGCCCTTGCTAAAGCACAGGTGTATTCATAACTGACCAACACATTCACAGGTGGTATAATTATTTCCCTTGTCATCTGGAAAACATGCACTGTTACGGATCCAGAGCAGAGCCGGATTAAGGAGGGGGGCAGGGGCACTGTGCCCTGAGTCCCCCTCTCTGAGGGGGCCTCTTCGCCAGGGGTAGGCAGGCTGGACAGAAAAAAAGTCTCAATTACTTGGTGGCTGGCCCCTCCTCCAGGACCAGCCACATTCCATCATTGGCCGTAGATCCTTCCAATCCATTCCCTCTCTCTCCCTTTCCCATGTGTGGCCTCCGAGAGGCCAGTGTCACATGGGGCTGGCACCACGTGACAGGTGCCGTCCCATGTGTGAAGAGCAACGAGACCACACAGCGCACTTTGGTTGAACAAGGTGAGGGGGGAGGGATATGTTAATGTAATATGTGTGTGTTTGTGGGGGGTATGTTGACATAATGTGTGTGTGGGTGGGGATATGTTAATATAATGTTTGTGAGGGAGGAGTATGTTAATATAGTGTGGGAGGTAGGCTATTTAATGGTGGAGTGCAGGTGGGACGAATTATGTAATGGGTGCTATTTTGAGGGGTGACGGTGGACCTTTTAATTTAATGCTGGGGTGGTTTGTTGCTATTAATTGAATTTTGGGCTGAGTTTATAGAGGTGGGCTACTTATTAAAGGTGAATATGAATTATTTAATACTGGGGGCGGTTGTGGAAAATTGTTATATTTAATGTAAATGCTATTTAATTTATTGCTGGGGCTGTGAAGGGGCAGCAATTAATTTATATATTAAATGGGAATACTACTAATTTAATGTTAGGGCTGGTTGGACAAAAATAGGTCTGTTTATTTAATGTGTTTTGTCACGAACGCCCAGCCTGTCCCAGATACAGCAATCTGAACAGCTGGCCATGACTGGCGTCACCTTAGTCACTTAGCAATGAATACACCTTTCCTACCACCAGAAAGGATTTATTATGGTGTCCTTACATTCGCCAAAACCACTTATTAAAGTTTGACACTTAAATCACATACACATGTAGCATGAGCCTCCCTGGGCTTCGTAAATTCACAAAGAATCAATGAGAATACACTGGATTAAATTTATTTAATCTGAAAAATGTTTCCAAGACTTATTTGAAAAAATTAATAACAAAGACATACAATACATTGCACAAAAGAGTTTCAGAAAATAAAATAGGAAATAAAATCAGAGTACTACTTACAAGGTAAATTAAAGACTATTAAACCAGCGCATATACCCACTAGATAACAGCTATAGGGATGAAAAATCAAATGACCGGCATAAGTAAACATAAAATATTTAATTCAGATATATAAAAGATATTAGTATATCATCCAATAACAATCATATAGACAAATCATCAGTATGAAAAGGTATATCAAATTGAAAACCACCTATGGCAATGGCGGTGATAAACAAGACAGAATAATATCGTAATAAAAACAATGAGATGTCTCATATAATCCAATGCATATATTGATATATTTAGGAAATCCAGCCCTGTATAGCACCTTTGAAAGGTTACATAAAATATTCACAGTGTTATACATAAATTCAACAGAAAATAAAAATCAGTCATTATACTACATTTCATCACACCTCCCCCTAACCTAGGGCATGGAGAACTGTGACCTGTCACTGTCTCTCCTGCCCATTCACCACTACTGCCCCTTGGCGCGAGAGGCCATTTGCCATTCCATGTCCTGCACCCTTCCGGTGCTGGATGGTGAAGTTATATTGCTGAAAAAACTCCATCTTAAAAGCTTTCCATTATCCCCCTAAACTCTATTCAGCCAGCTTAGAGGATTATGGTCTGTAATAATGGTGAAATCTCTTCCATACAGGTAGGGCTGTAGCTTTTGAAGTGCCCATACGATGGCTAGGCCCTCTCGTTCAATGGTAGCATACGCCACCTCCCAGTGGAGTACTTTTCTACTTAGGAAAATGATAGGGTGCTCCTCCCCCTGCGCTGTCACCTGGCTAAGGACAGCTCCTAGTCCATAGTTAGACGTGTCGGTCTGTACTGTAAACCTCTGTTTGAAATCTGGGGCCTGTAGAACAGGGGACTGGGCCAAAGCAGATTTCAAAGCTGTAAATGCATTTTCCCAATCCTCTGTCCAATTAACCACTTGTGGTAATTTTTTTTTTTTGTTAAGTCAGTCAGAGGTTTGGCTAGGGTGCTATAATGGGGCACAAATTTTTCGATAATACCCAGCTGTACCTAAGAAAGACATGACCTGCTTTTTCATGGTAGAGGTTGGCCACGCCGTGATGGCCTCTACCTTGCCTGGATCTGGGCAGAGGGTACCTCCCCATACACGGTGCCCCAAGTACTGTAAATTATGCATGCCAAGTTGGCACTTCTCTGCCTTGATAGTCAGACCTGCCTCAGTAATTCGGCCTAACACACTATTTAGATGGATCAGGTGCTCCTCCCAGGTCTGGCTAAGCACCGCAATGTTATCCAGGTAGGCAACCGCATGTTCCTCCTGGCCCTCTACCAGCATTGACCAGGTGCTGGAAGGACATAGGGGCATTTTTCATTCCAAAGGGCATTACCAAAAACTCAAGTAGCCCAAATGGGGTGATAAATGAGGACCGCTCATGGGCCTCGAGTGACAATGGGGATCTGCCAGTACCCTCTACTGAGATCCATGATACTGATGTAGCGTGCCTGGGCAAGCTGATCTAACAATTCATCTATCCTAAGTATAGGATAAGCATCAAATAATGTGGCATCATTCAACCTCCGATAGTCTACACAGATTCAGGTGCCCCCACATTTCTTGCGGACCAGTACCACCGGGGCAGCCCAAGAACTGTGAGACTTTTGAGTTACCCCTAGCTGCAGTATCTCATCTATCTCCCTTTTAATGGCTTGCAGCACTTCTAGGGAAGTACAATTTGCTGGCTCTCTGAAGGGGGTCTGGTTGTCTGTGTCTACATGATGTGTGACTAAGTGTTTTTTTCCTGGTTTCCCTGTGAAATGAGACTGATAAGGTCTTAGTGTGTCCGCGAGCTGCTCTAATTGATCGTCAGACAACTCTACACTGCAGTGAGCATCTGCTAGGGACCCCACTTCTCTAGCAACAGCTGCTAAATACACCAAGGGATCAGACTCCTGATCACTTTCAGGCAAGCTACACACAGCTAATACACAAGCTTCCCTGTCATGATAAGCTTTGAGCATGTTGATGTGATATACCTTCTGCCTCTTTTGGCCCTCATCTTTTGCCACTACATAATTGATATCATTAATGCGCTGTACTATGGTGTAGGGGCCCTCCCAGGCAGCCTGCAACTTGTTCTGCCACTTAGGGATCAGAACCAGAACCTTTTGCCCCACCTCAAATATGCGTTCTCTTGAATTGCGATCATACCTCAGCTTCTGTTTCTCCTGTGCAGCTTTCAGCTTACTCTGTGCCATCCCCATTAAGGACAGTAATTTTTCCCTGAACTGCACTACATAGTGTACCACTGATGTTTCTGGGGGGATCAATTTCCCTTTCCACTCTTCCCTAATCAAATCTAAAAGGCTGCGCACCCAGCACCCATACAGGTGTTCAAAGGGTGAGAAGCCAGTGGATTCCTGTGGTACCTCGCGGTATGCAAAGAGGAGGTGCGGCAGGAACATCTCCCAGTCTCCTCCCTGCAACTCCACAAAAGTCCTAAGCATTTGTTTTAGGGTACCATTAAGGAGCTCAGGGAAGTAATTAAATGATTCACCTGCATCTATTTACACAGACTCTGCATGAGGTTAGACATGGACTGGGTACCTTGATCAGTTAACATTATTTTTGGGAACCCTACCCTGGAGAAAATAGTTAGAAGGGCATCTGTTACCTTGTCTGAGCGAATGGAGGAAAGAGCTACTGAAACTGGGTACCTAGTAGCATAATCCACTACAGTCAGAATGTACACTTTCCCTGAGCTACCGGGAATGGCTAGAAGACCCACAATATCCACAGCAACACCCAAATGTCCTGCTAGAGGTATCTCATGGGCCACTTTCAGCAATCCCTCCCTACAGGTTCGTGGTACAATGAGCTGTCTGTCAGTAACTACATCTGGATGCATACTCGTGACATTTTTCTCTCTGTACAAAAGGCCATTTTCCCCAAAAATTCTGTCTTCTTCACCTTCAAAACAGGCTTGGCTGACCCACCCCCTCACTGCTGATAAACTAAGATCAGTGTTTTGAAAAGTTTCACTTCCAAGCTCATCAGTGGAACACAGAATGACAGCATGGGGTAGCTCATTGAAATCACTGCCTGAGCCTGCAATTTCTACAGTGAGGGGGGGTGGAGGGGGATTAGTTTCTAGTGAACTTCCCTCCACACTTTCCGGGGTTAATGCACAGCTTCTCTGTGCGCTACTCTCTGAGTCACTACTGCTAATACATTTGATACATTTTCACACTTTGGGACACCTTCAGAATTAGGTACATGTAAATTGACCTGCTTACCTAAAACATTAGCAGACATGGTATCACATTTAGACACAATCTCGCACACTTTGCCCTGATCAAATTCACAACCTAGGGGATGTAAAGGGTTAGTCTCTCCAACAAGAGCATTATCATCAAACACATTGACACATAAGCCCTCCCTCTGCATCACAGGTACCTGCAAACCTGCATGAGTATTCTCAGCAGCACATGAAATTTCATTACATATTTTTGCTCTTATTTTATGTTGGTCAGCAGAGCTCACCTGGGAAGGATTAAGGTTAGTTTGCATCAGAAATGACATCACTTTAATTTATAGAAGCAGAGTTCATCCTTACCTAATCAGTCCCCAACAATACTGTGGCAGGCAGATTGTCTAGCATTCCGTTTCGTATTCCTCTGCCAGATCCCCAATCTAGGTACACTCTGGCTAGGGGTATTGCAGAATGTAGGCCCCCCACTCCTCGCACAACAACAACTTTCTGGGAATAATGGTCTCTGGGCTCACTAGAGCTGGATGTACAAGTGTCAGGTCTGCGCCAGAGTCTAACAACCCAAGTGCGACCTGCAATCCCTCAATTCATTGATGCATCATGGATGATAATTGCGCTAACAGTCCGGCATAAGATCAGAGGGACTATGCCTTGAGTCTCGGAATTTCCAACGGTAAGCCTCATGAGTTATGTTGAATCGAAGTAACAAGGCTTTCTTAATTGCGACATAATCGCCGTACAATTCCGGGGGAAGGTCTACAAATGCTTCCAAAGCTTTCACTCTCAGTCCAGGGGTTAAATAGCTGGCCCACTCAGTGGAATCCAGTTCAAACTGTCGGCAAGTCCTTTCAAATCCTCTCAGGAACGTGTCAAGATCGCCGTCTTTTTCCAACACAGGAAATTGATCATGCCTAGGTTTTTTCCTACCTGGACCACGGTCCTCCAACTGGCTGTTAAGCCTGGCTATTTCTAGCTGGTGTTCGTGCTTGGCTTTATTCTCTGCAACGGCAGCCTCCCTGTCTGCAGCAGCGCGACGTTCAGGAACCTCCCTGTCTGCACGGCATTCAACAGCCTACCGGTTTATAGCAACGCGGCATTCGGCAGCCTCTTGGAGTTGCTGGAATAGCTGTAGTGAGGTTGCAGGGTCGGCATCCTTCAGCTGTATGAAGGTAACTGTCTAGGATAGACTCCTCACTTGATTGAACAGAGGTATTTGTGGTAATGTCCAGTGTTAACTGCTCTCCTGAAGCAGAGATGCTTTCTCCCTGGCCTTCTCCGGCACTTAGCTTCTGATCAGCATCCATGAGTGCTTGAATCATTTGCTCTCTGTTCATGCCGTGGTCGACAATCCCTCTGTTGACACACAAGGTCAAAAGATCATCCTTTTTCAAATATTCAGAATAAAACGATCTCCATTTCATTTCATTTTATTCTGAATATTTGAATGAGCACAAGGAGTGAATAAGAAAAGCATACTGCAGAAGCCGGGGTGTCGTTTTTCAATCTTAAAGTTCATTGGGCTTACTACACACCAGCGGCGCTGATTCATCAGTAAAAGATATACCTTTCAGTATATGCATATCCACTTTATTGTAAGTGCATACCCCTGAGGGGGATTGTCTTATTAAGGTTTGCGGATCACACATAAATTAGGTGATGCATGTTAAATAATCACCTGCATTTTAAAATATATCAAGTTGCAACAGTCTGCACTATTATTTTATTTATCTCTTTTCATGTATTTTGGATTCATTTTGGAGTGGCATTTCATATAAAGAAGAATATTGACCCTTCTTGAACATAGATATTGGACATTGTGTGTATTTGGAAAGACTTTATTGATTGGACTTTTCTCAACATGGACTTTACACAATTAACACTTCTATTTGAAGCTCCATACATTGAGACATTACTGTGTAGCGCCGTGCTCATATAATTTTTTGTTTTATCTATAAGGAGTCTTTGCTCTGGTGGATTTGAGCAATATATATGAGTGGCTACTAGACACATATTCCTTATTGTTGCGCTGTATATCACTGTGCTTTTATTTTTATGTCAACAGAAATTTTTAGCAAATGTGAATATTATTATTTTAATGTTGGAGCTGGAGGGAGGCCTAATTATAAAACGTGGGTGCTACTGGGGCCGATTGGAGTTTTCTATATTTCATGTACCCATTTTTTTTTCCATATAGTGCCTCCAACATTCCAGGATGCAGACAAGAAATAACTGAGCTAAAGACACCAGCAGCCACAGGTGGTGACAGTGACAAGAACAAGTAGGAAAGAGCAGGACAGTCTGACAACTGTCCTTAATCTGGTGGGGCAGTACTGAATTGCGGTGACTATCTATCTTAGTCAGGATTTGGTCCAAATGGAAGGATAATTGGGATCAGTTGCGGAACTACCATTGGTGCAGCAGGTGCGATGCACTGGGGCCCATGGTTATAATGGGGTCCGATGCATGGGTAACTAGCGAGCTATGGGCCCTGGTTCCCTCCTTCCTGCTTCCCTGCACCAGGGACACAGCTTGCTAGTTACACCTCTGTTTGGGAGTTATGTCCTGCTTTACAGTGTAGTGCTCGTGAAGGCAGAACTGCATATAGCTAACAGTAGTGCACACAGTGCCTGTCTATTTGTCTAAAATGACAACCATGTTGCATCATAGGGGCCCCCTGTCTAAAGTGCCCCAGACCCCCTAGAACAGGGGTAGGCAACCTGCGGCTCTCCAGGTGTTGTGAAACTACAAATCCCAGCATGCTTTGCCAGTAGATAACCAGCAGTTAGGTGGCAAGGCATGCTGGGATTTGTAGTTTCACAACACCTGGAGAGCCGCAGGTTGCCTACCCCTGCCCTAGAACCTTAATCCAGTATCTGGTCCTGAGGACTGGGTTTGAGAAACACTGATCTCGAGCATGCTTAATAGAGGGGAGCACCATTTTGTGACTCCCCTGGATATTAGAGACAGCTGTCAACTATGATTTAACCCTTTTATTTCCAAATACAGAGCCAGTCCCACACTTAGAATGATGTAGAAACTCACAAATCATTTGGCCACAGTTTAGGATTTCTGTTAGCTGGGAGACACCTGGCTCACATGTTAATAGCAGTTCAGCCAGACACCTGAGCACTAATTAGACCCATGGGCCAATCTCAGATTGTTATCCCCCTGTATCATAATGGCACCCTAGAGACTACAGGAAACGCTGGTGATGTCATCATCTGGATTTCTTGTATGAAAAAGACAACTTTGGTGTAGTAATAATCTCTTTCCAAATCCTTCTAGTTGTAGAGCATGTTATTATGTTTGTCTTAGACACACATGCTTATGATATTGAATATTATAATTACATGCTGTACCAAAATATAACTTACAAAACAATAATAATAAAAAAAATAGGCATTGACACACAGATATAATATATTGTCCTATAGACCAAACCTCCAATAAACTTCTAATAAAGTACAAATATTTTGTGTCAATGTAAACATTATTCTAGATTGAAGTGACACAATGCAAAAAAAGCAAAATATTGTGTGGTTTTATGAGGTTATCTTCTGAGGCTATTATTTAAAAGGGTTAGTATGTAAAACACAATATAACCACATTATAAGAATGTTGAGTAGCCATGCCAGCATTATGTATGGTATATTATACCAGATGCACCAGCTGTCTCACAAAGTGTCACTGGAAATATTATAGATGTTGGCATATATGACCTTGGTTGAATAACACAATTTGTAATAACTTCAGGGTCTATTTAACAATATCCGAAGACAACAGCTGTTTTCCAGAGAATGGCTTCAAGTGTCTTCTCTTAATTTATCAACGGGATACTTTTTCTTCGATTCTTTTTGTGGATTGTTGTGATTATAAGGTCACTATACGGAAAAACATCGAAAGACATAATAGCTTCCGGAACCAACGGGCCTGTTTCTTTTTTTTTCCGGGGACATGTTTACTGCGGGACCAAACTTGTGTTTTTTCCGGAAGCGCACAGGGGTCGTCCTAAGCCAAGATGGCCGCGCTCACAGGTGAGAGGGTCATCGCATTAAGGTGTTTCTCACACGTAATCAAGATTACAGAAGTCTATTGTTATAGTTCAGACGTCCGAGAAATTTGTGTTCGATAGTCTAATCCGTTTGTATTTCAGTAATGGGCTCCAGAATGCCCACACTCGCGTAGACGATTATGTACAAATTAATACATATTGATCAGATCTTTTTATACGGTATGGAAGACATGATGTAAGCTCGATATCTTTTTTTCTTTTTTCTTTTCAGCTCCCAGACTGTCTCGGCTCTGGGCTCAAACTACTCGGTAAGTTCTATTCACTAATGTGTATCCCCTTACCCCGATTTGTATATAATATTGCACCTTATCTGTTCACCTCATATACTCCCTTATTTTACAATTGTCACTGCAGACCTATATCCATTGCTGCCATCCACACCCGTGTCTGGCACCAACCATCCGAGAATGAAAATGCTATCAGGTAAGTCAAGCACAGAATTCCAATATAATGTATTGGAGAGGTGAGAATAGAATAGCAGTGAGCCTGGAAATAAGGGGCTTTACTCATTTGGGATCATAATGCTCAATACATAGTGACAGGTTTATGAGAGTGGCTTAATGCAGAATTTGTGGTTATTCTTCAAACCATATAGTTGAATTAGTGGCGCTATATAATAAATGATGATGATAGTTGTCTTGGTCTAAATTTAGTTTTATGCACATCATGTAACTCCCCAAAATACACTACATGTGCAACCTAACAAGAACAGCACAAATAGTGATAATACATTTCTCATAAAGGGGCCTATTTATTATAGCTAATTTTCATGTAAATTCGTTTTTGTGGAATAAATGAAGATTTAAATATGATCTAAATCTGTCAAAAGTGTATCACAGCAGATATCTGCTGCTTTGCATTTTTTTTTAAATACATAGCAATCCCCATAGATATCCATGGGGACTGCTATATACAGCAATTTAGCAAGTAATGAAAATGCATTTATACATACGGAAATGTATGCCAGCTCCGGCTGGTGTACATTACAGTGTGTGTCATTTTTCAGGTCTGCTCTTTGGAGATATCATTGCGGTAGAGGGATCTTCTGATCCCTCACCGCATCTTAATACTCTCCCCTCTGGTCACTATCGCAAAGGTGGTCACTTTGCGATTATGACCATAGAAAAGATAGGAGAGGGGTCTACACAGGAACAGCAGTGTATGATTACTGTTCCTGTTGAAGTTTTTTAATAAATACACACAATCTTTCAATACTTATCTTTGCAATAAGGATTGAAAGGGATTGTGTTAAATATGCCTGTAAACCTTTTATACTCTGTCACGAATGCCCAGCCTGTCTCAGATAAAGCAATCTGCACAGCTGGCCACGACTGGCGTCGCCTTAGTCGCTTAGCAATGAATACACCTTTTCTGCCACAACAAAGTATTTATTATGGTGTTCTTACGTTCAGCAAAACCACTTATTAATGTTTCACACTTAAATCACATACACATGTAGCATGAGCCTCTCTGGGCTTCATAAATTTACAAAGAATCATGGAGAATACAATAGATAAAATTGATTTAATCTGAAAAATGTTTCCAAGGCTTAGTTGCAAAAAATGAATAACAAGACATACATAATACATTTCAGAAAATAAAATAGGAAATAAAATCAGAGAACTACTTACTTAGTTATTATTATTATTATCGTTTATTTGTTAGGCGCCACAAGGTTTCCGCAGCGCCGTACACGGCACAAACAGTAAAACAATACAGAACAATAAACACAAAGTATCAAAACTTCAGAAACTCCAGGCAGGCAAATACTGTAAAGACGGAGTGGAAGAACAGGTGTGGAGACAGGAGGGGAGAGGGGCCCTGCTCATTCGAGCTTACATCCTAAGGGAGGGTAAACAAAATCAGGCACAAGAGGAGTGAAGCAAAGGGGAGAGAAAAGGAGCCAGGGGAGAATCAGAAACGGTGGGAGGTTAAGTGGATGGTTGGTAGGCCTTAAGGAACAAGTGAGGTTTAAGTGCCCGCTTGAAGGAGCACAGATTGGGTGAGAGACGGATGGAGCGAGGGAGGTCGTTCCAGTGAAGGGGGGCAGCTCGGGAGAAGTCTTGTATTCTAGAGTGGGAAGAGGTGATCAGAGTGGAGGAGAGGCGGCGATCGTTGGCTGAGCAGAGGGAGCGGGCTGGAGTGTGAATGGAGAGGAGGTTAGAGATATAAGGGGCAGTAGACTGAGAGAGAGCCTTGTAAGTGGTGGTGAGGAGTTTGAAAAGGATTCTGTAGGGGAAGGGGAGCCAGTGTAAGGCAAGACAGAGAGGGGAGGCAGAGGAGGAGCGGCGTGAGAGGAAGATGAGTCTTGCAGCCGCATTAAGTATAGAGCGGAGGGGGGCGAGGTGGGAGCAGGGGAGGCCAGTAAGGAGGAGGTTGCAGTAGTCGAGGCGGGAAATGATGAGAGCATGGATGACAGTTTTGGTGGCATCTTGAGAGAGGAAGGGACGGATGCGGGCAATGTTACGGAGTTGGAAGCGACAGGCTTGGGTAAGGGATTGAATGTGGGGGGCAAAAGAGAGAGAGACGAGTCAAGACTTGGTGTGTGTGTGTGTGTGTGTGTGTGTGTGTGTGTGTGTGTGTGTGTGTGTGTGTGTGTGTGTGTGTACACAATTGAGAAATATGGGACTTTTCTGTCTTGATAAACCCCCTCATGAAAATGCAAGTTATTGTTTTCTGAGGCAGAAGATTTTACACCTTTCTTCACATAACTCTCACCCCCCACCTTTGGAGTTTAGCTGTCAGTAAGGACAGATTGATCTCCCACATGTCACAGGGCTTTCAAAGTGAGCTAGGGATGTCCTGAGCTCTGGAGTGTTTACAGGACTTGAATTCTCATCTCTGCTCCTTCGGCTTAGCTGGTCAGGTCCACATCCTCTGCATACCCAAAAAACTCCTTAGAGATGCTTATCTATCTCCGGATACTTTCAAAAGATTAATGACACTTGCATAGGTTCAAACTCTTGTCATTTAGCAAAGCAAACGTTGAGATTACATTACAAGGTTGCATAAAATATTCCCATTCATACATGACTTCAACAGAAAATAAGTCAGTCATTAGATATACTAGATAATCGTCACACTCTATAATTGAAAGAGATATCCTAAATGTATAGATTTGTGTCCAGTGTAATTTTTTATTTCATTACATGTATGAGCCTTTGCACACATTTCAATTGTCTCTGTTTCCCTTGTAGACAAATATAATACATTATCACAAATGTCTCTTGTGTTACAGCAATTTCCTTGTTAGACAAAAGAGTAGCGCGGTCAGCGCACCAAAACCATCAGCGCTGAGCAGTAAAGGGGAGTTTATAGTTGCAAAACTTGACGATTTGGTGAACTGGGCACGAAGGGTAAGTGGTTTTTTTTATCATTAAAGATGCTACTTGCACAACACTGTATAGTTAACGGTATACATTAGGTATAAAACATTAACTTTAAATGAGGAAACTGATAATGTTACATCGTTTCTCCACTATCCTTTTCCATGACAGAAATATATGTATCTTTCATATGACTTGTGAAAACTACATCTGACACTCTTCCGTTCTCCGTTTTACTGTGGTAAAAGCCAAGCACTTTAATGCATTTTCACTGATATTAGTGTAACTGATATTTTCCAATAATATTCAAGTACTGACTCGCCTATAGGGGGGAGATTCAATTCCCCGCGTTGTTCTTTAGAACAACGTGGAGTGCGCATCATTATTGTTACTACGGTAATTGACACGCATTATTACCATTAGTACAGTCATTTCAATGCTGATTTTTTTGCTTGCAGCTCCCTGAGCCGCGAGCAGAATTCAGTGTTAAAATTACCGTACTTACGGTAATTATGTGCACCCTGCCTTGCTCTAAAGAACAACGCAGGGAATCTCCCCTTAAGTGTTGTCTAATTTGAATTGGCTTATAAGTAATTATGGCATATGTTTCATAGTTTTCTATGCAGTTAAAAATACCATCTTCAGGAATGAGCACTATGTACTTCATGCTACTATCCTTTTCACTTTGTTAATATATACTTCATGGCCAAAAGTTTGTGTACTCCCTTTCTAATTAGTGTGCTTGGCCATTTCACCCACACCCATTTCTTCACAGATGCATATAGCAATGCAATCTCCATAGTTAAACATTATCAGTAGAATGGGTCGTAGTGAAGAGCTCAGTGATTTTCAGCGGTGCACTATCATAGGATACCACCTTTCCAACAAGTCAGTTTGTCAAATTTTCCTCTGGTCACCTAGTGCTGTTAGTATGGTAACTTCTAGTAGCAACAACACTTCAGCCACACAAGCTCAAAAACTTAGTCTGTGCTCTGTTTCAACATTCACTACAGAGTTCCAAGCTGCCTCTGGAAGCATTGTCATTCCAAGAACTGGTTGTCGGGAACTACATAGATTGGGTTTGGGACCTGATCAGCTGTACATAAGCCTTGGATCACCCTTTGTAATGCCAAGCTTTGGCTGGAGTGATGTAAAGCATACAAGAGAAGAAAAAACAAAAGCCTGATAATGGTGCCCAGGTGTTTTAACTGTCGCTTCAATATGTAAATAGCACAACGGTCAATCAGCTAAAACAGGGAGGTTGCAAACCCCCCCTAATATTGGATCCAAAAAGAAATAAACTCAAACTCTAAGTTTTATGACAGTGCTAAAGACATGAATAGTCAATCAAACATGACGCTAAAATCTACACAATGTGTAATGTAATAAACTTAAACTTAGGTTTGAGTTTATTTCTTGATGTAAAGCACACTGCGGTTAGATCCTTCAGTAGTATAAATGCGTTCTCTAGATTGACTAAATATGGTTTACTATCTGGCAGTCTGACAAAACTGGGCTTGGCAGATGCCAGGAGACCATTTTGTACCTGAATGCGTACAGAATGGTGCATCAAAAAATGGTTTCCAGAGTTTGATGTGGAAAAACTTGACTGGCCTGCACTCAACACCATTGAACGCCTTTTGGAATGCAAATTGCAAGCCAATCCATCTGGTCAAACCCCATATTAATGCCCATAGTTTTGAAATGATATATAGCTACAACTATTTTCTCTCTCTTTCTGACTGCAGAGTTCCCTGTGGCCCATGACTTTTGGCCTGGCATGTTGTGCTGTTGAGATGATGCATATGGCTGCTCCACGTTATGACATGGACAGATTTGGCGTAGTCTTTCGTGCTAGTCCTAGGCAAGCAGATGTTATGATTGTGGCTGGTACTCTCACCAATAAGATGGCTCCTGCTCTAAGGAAGGTGAGGCTATGTTCCTTCATCTGGCACTGGGTATGCATCAATGCAGTTATTGTGCAGATGACACGATTCACGACAGTTTGTTCAGATATTGTAAGAGTGTGCACGTTCCAAAACACATCGCATCTGCTGATTTGATTTTCTAAACTTCCACATTTGCACGACAGCGTTCCATCATTGATAGTGATTTTTAGGAAGTGTGTACGCACTCATGACCAGCAGCATAGACCGATATCTAGTTTACAGAGTCACAAATCTTTTCAGCAACTGGTTATGGGAGATGAAGATCACAGGTGTGTAGGTGTGTATGCATTAATCGGCATGCTCATCAGGACTTTCAATTGTTAGTGAAATTGCATCTGAAGTAAGATTGCATAGGTGTGTACCAAGCTTTACTGCAATTGTTGACTGTGTTGTAGAATATACATAATACTCATTTATACTGTTCTATTTGGGTTTTAAAGCTACTTGAGTATTAAATGGTTTTGTGGACACTGTCAGTAATCCTGTTACACTTATCCTGAGGCAGTTTCTGGAATATAATCAACATTTAGTAAAAGCAGATGGTTGTATATATTGAGCCAGAGAGATGTACTTGCGTATTCAAGCGATCACTGTACAGCAGTTTAAACTACTTTCTTAAATGGCCCATCAATATAATGTTGGTAAAGAAAGTGACAGTAACCTGAATTATGTCACTGGCATGTATCTTCTACCTGTAGGTTTATGATCAGATGCCTGAGCCACGTTACGTAGTGTCTATGGGCAGGTGAGTACTTCTTTATTCCCCCTTCCTCCATGAATTTGGTGGTATTTATCATTTTTTCCCCCTCTTACAAATGTGTGACTTGACATGTTAGCTCAGTTGTTCTAACTGTAAGACTTGAGTTAGTGTCACACAACCATTTTTAGTTGTTTTTTTTTTTTTTGTTTGATTTTTTTCCCCAGCCAGAAATGCAGACATTCTGAAGCTCAATTTGTGACAAATTGCAGTAAAGGGGAGTTCCATTTTCCATTCACATCACATGAGCTTGAGAATGCTTGAATGCGCATGGTTCTAGAACACCTGTATACAACACTGGAATGAGCCCTACATTAGGGAACACATGGACCAGGTTATGAGACGGTCCTCCTTTAAGAGCACAAGCTTACAAGCACCACTTTCTGAAACTTTTTACTGGTTTTATTTTGTTTCCTTTCATAGAAATGAAATATGTTTTTAGCCTTGCAAACTTAACCATTTGTTTTGGAGATTTTAGTTGTTTTACATGTTCCACAGTTGTGCTAATGGAGGAGGCTACTATCATTATTCGTATTCTGTGGTCAGAGGCTGTGATAGAATTGTTCCAGTTGATATCTATGTTCCAGGTAATTTTCTCTTTATAGTCCAAAACAAACAATAAATAAGGTAAAGAATAACCCATATGAATCAACCACACAATTAAACCGTTCAGTTTTTGTTTAGAGACCATTTGTTTTACAACATTTCCAGGTTCTACACTGGTTTACATGTCCTCCCACCAGCTCTGTGCCGGTGCATACAAATATCAACTGTTTTAGAAAACGAATATTTAAAGGGGTTAATATAGAAAGCTTTGGCCTGCACATTCCAATTGACCAAATGTATGGAAAGACTGACGCTACACTGCTGTGACTGAATTTCTACAATTATATTTTGTTTTTCTAGGCTGCCCTCCTACTGCTGAAGCTCTCCTGTACGGCATCCTGCAGCTGCAAAAGAAGATCAAAAGAGAAAAGAAAATCCAACTCTGGTATCGGAAATAAGCTTGTGTTGATTGTATATATTTATAGTAAGAATGCTTTACATGTCCCCTCAAATCGGCATTTTTGATGCATCATGAATAACTAACTGGCTTGTTTTAAAA
Source organism: Mixophyes fleayi (assembly GCF_038048845.1). Taxonomy (NCBI): domain Eukaryota; kingdom Metazoa; phylum Chordata; class Amphibia; order Anura; family Limnodynastidae; genus Mixophyes; species Mixophyes fleayi. The sequence goes on along the minus strand of NC_134402.1, from coordinate 221,810,455 downwards.
CCTGTATTTGTTAAAACATTAAAAAGGACTGTAAACTATTGTGTGCTTTTCCATTCCTTGTACAACACACCTCTCTTGTATTATGATTGTCCACCTGGACCAACTCTCATGCTGTAATACCACCAGAAAAGGAAGAGAAAAAAACAGCTGTTCTGTAGTGTAAATAGTGTACAAAAGGAGTTCTTCCAGTCTAATTTGCAAGTCTCTGTTCTGTATTGGCAGTCTTTCTACAGCACCGTGCTACCCTGTAGAAGTGTATCTGTTCATAGTAACATTAATAAAGGTATAAGTTGTTTTTGCTACTTAAATGTTTAACCGCTTCATTACCAAGCCAGTTTTGTGTGGGCTGTGAGAATTTTGTTTTGTTTTTTATTCTGTGGTTTTTAAATTGGAGACACTGGTTTGGGTTTCCCTTATTCCAGCTCTTAAGGCTTTAGTATAAACTGGATCTGAAAGAATTGCTAATACATATATCCAGTAGTGCTAGCAGACAGGAGGTTGTTTATTCCACCGCCCTGGGGACTTCTTTTCTGGGGGATGTTCTTGTTCAGAAAGGAAACACAGTAGGTCGTAGCATTCAAAGCGAGTGCTGTGATCAGTGTGCAGAACAAGTCTCTGAATGACGGGCAGGACTGGAGGGGTCTACGATCCAAGGAGAGTACAGATGCCAATTTTTGACTAACAAGTTAAATTAAGTTGAAAATAAAATGTGTTTTGAATGTTTCTAACAGTAAGCAGGAAGAGGTTTATCTAATACTTTAAAATGGTGGTGCAGCACATTGGCCTAGTGGTTAGCACTTCTGCCTTACAGCACTGGAGTCATGAGTTCGATTCCCGACCATGGCCTTATCTGTGTGGAGCTTGTATGTTCTCCCTGTGTTTGCATGGGTTTCCTCCGGGTGCTCTGGTTTCCTCCCACACTCCAAAAACATACTGGTATGTTAATTAACTGCTATCAAAATTGACCCTAGTCTCTCCCTCTCTGTCTGAGTGTGTGTCTATATTAGGGAATTTAGACTGTAAGCCCCAATGGGGCAGGAACTGATGTGAATGTGTTCTCTGTACAGCGCTGCGGAATTAGTGGCGCTATATAAATAAATGATGGTGGGCATATAGCTTACTCTGCTGTACCCCAGTCACTAGTCTTTAAATCCCTGCTTCCTCTACTCCTATCTGCATTTACTGTAGCTTTCATGAGGTAGCTTCTATGATTAAACTACACAAGGAGAAAGTATAGCAGCGATTGGACTACAAGTAAGTAGAACAGTGCGTTAGATTTGCAACCCAAAGCTATAAAAAATGTTCTAAGCTCTTGTAGTTTTCAGTTTTGCTGTCTGACTTATGTCTATATCCCACTTCTACATGGTATGTGCATGCTCAATCACCACGTATTTTATACAATTTTGCCAGGTTCCAGTTATGTAATGCCATTTTGTGGTTGGATCATTATTGGTGAAACATTAACTTATCTGTTTAAATACAGTGCCCGAACAAAGTGTAAATAGATATATTAGGAATTCAAATTGTTTCCAAAACCAAAATGACCCCTTCATAAGCACTTCAAGGTGGTGATGCAAGGACGGCAACCATGAGATGTAAATTGACAATGTTTAACAGAATGAAAACCAGCTGTTCAAAAAAACAACTTTATTCAGCATTTGCTCCATATGTCACATGGCCCATTATCTACAATACAAATGGTCTGTATGAATATAGTGTGCTGTTGTGTTTAATGCCACTGCCAGCAAGAGGTTACATTATATTGATGATCAGAGGTTCTGCTCCCTCTAGGTGCTGAGTGCAGGCATTGTACAGGGTGTGTGGGAGAATGCTTTGTATCTAGCCTTTCCTAACTAAGGAATCCTTGCTGTGCTCAGGCCTTGATAATAGTGGGTGTTATCATCTTATGGAAGGAGTAATATCTGCAGTCTTCAGGGGGGATGAGGTTCATCACAGTTGTGCTGATATTTTCACACTTGAAACCAGCTTCTACCAGTCGAGGTATTTGTGTTTCCTGTAAAGGTAAAATGACAGTAGGCTGTAATAAATTGCATCAGAAGCAAGCGTTATCCTGTAGGAAAGCAGAGTACAGCTGATCATGAACCTAGCACTGCACAGTGACAATGTTCAATGAGTGGCTTGGCCTAAATTAAAGAAGAGGTGCTACATAGACCTTTCAGTGCAAGAAAGTATTGTGAAATTAGTACTGTGCATATTACCTCAAACATTTTTTCTATATCAGTGTATTTGTTCTTCAACAAATCTCCCCAGGATGTCAGGTTACAATATGTGAGAACTCCTCCTGGCTTGAGCAGACGTTGAGCATGACCCTATAAAAACACAGAAACACGCCGAGATCTTTACATGACAAGTAAAATAACTATGAGACAGCAACGGTGATATTAATCTGTTCTGAACACAAAGCTGCTTATGATAACTGGTTATGCAATATCAGTTTGTTTATCTGGAAAACTTCATGTTTTAAGCTGGTCCCTAAAAAGAACAGGTCTAAATGCAAGCTGGATGGACATAATCATTTAGTATGAAAATGTTGTTACCTTGATGAAGTTAAATTGATGTGTATGCCATGTTTCCTCAGACAGGGGATACGTGTCATACAGAATTCCTAAATAGATGAACAGAATATCTCAAAGTAAGGAAATGGTAAATACTATACAGAGACTACAGCTTACTCTACTTTTTCTTACCATCAAAGTGTCCATCTGGCAATGTTGCCACGACATCTTCCCACAGCCCCTTCAGTGGCACAATCTGTAAAGAGACAACCGATGGTCAGATAGTCCTCTGCCTGAAGACCACCTCCTCCTCCTAAATTGTGTATCAAATTAGTCTTCCCTGATGCATGCAAATGCTACCAGACATGCATTTTCCATATATACCAGAGCTCACCACCGTTTCTCAGAGGGTGTTTGTCTATTTGCATATTGTACAATGAGCACTTCTATTGTACATGCTGACCGTGCATTTCCTTTTCTGTGACTTTGCTCACCGTCGTCTTACGCTTACACAGCTTGTGAACTTTGCCCTGATTGTCAGTTCCAAAAATACACACACTTTCTTTCCTGTCAACCTTTTCCATCACTGCTTGCATTGATAAACCCAATTTCCACACTCCCGTGCACTGACCTATGATCACACAGCATGAGTCCACACATACCTGTTGTATGCATATTCTTCTGCTGCTCTATCCTCTTGCCTCCTCTATAAAGTAACAGTACATAACAAATCTCCGGACCTTTAGGTCTTTTTTTACTGTAAGCAACACTAATTCTTAGAAATGTTTTAATATTGACAAAAAGGTGAAATTACTTTAATTGATTTATACAAGTAATGGTTATATCTGTTTTTGCTGTCTGAAACCTGTTGTGCATTTTGAGTGGCATAGTGCTATATATATATATATATATATATATATATATATATATATATATATATATATATATATAGAGCTAAGAGAATTGAACCTAATAGATCAGAATAGAATATTTTATTAGGAGTGTGCTATCTAAACAAAACAATTGTGCATTGCAACTGATAGGGTGTTTAATTGAAGTCAGTGACTACTTGTGAGCTCTCTACAGAAATATAGCAGTGTCTAGTGAGCATCAAACTCGTCTACAACATGTAATTATGCAGAAATAAATTTTTAATAGAAAATTAGTCATTAAGTTATTGTTTTGCTAGATATTTTTGGACAAATTTTTGCAGCATTTCCAAGTTATTTATTGTTATTGGATCATTACTTTCACTGCTTAAAGGAAAAGATCCCCTTAATTATAGCAGTCCCGTTACCTGAAGTGGAGAGCTGGCGCTAGAGGACACTGTCCATAGCTGTTCAATAGAGCTTAATGGATGGATTTTCCTTGCAGCATTGTATGAAAGAACTAGCTCTAATAAGGTGATGGGGAACCTCCCTGTTTATTATACAATACAAAAGGGGCAAGATCGAATAGTAAGGGATATCCAAATGTGGACATCCCTTTTAATCCAACAAAGACATATGAGGGGGAATTCAATTGACCTCGGTCCGCACACTTTTACCGTTACTACAGTAATAGTGAACATTATTAACGCTGGTATGGTATTTTCAATGCTGATTTTCGCTCACAGCTCTGTGAGCCACAAGCAAAAATCTGTGTTAAAATTACTGTACAAACGGTAATAGTGCACAGGTCGTGTTATTCTCAAGAACAACGCAGTCAACTGAATTGCCCCCATGGAATTAAATGCAAAAGATAAATACACTTATTCTTAAACCCCATGTAAGAGACCTATATTCATACAATTGATAAAGGTGTACTTACTATCCAAAAACATACTAGGTTAATTGGCTGCTATCAAATTGATCCTAGTCTGTGTGTGTGTTAGGGAATTTAGACTGTAAGCTCTATTGAGGCAGGGACTGATGTGAGTGAGTTCTTTGTAAAGCGCTGCGGAATTAGTGTCGCTATATAAATAAATAAATGATGGTGGTCAGTTGTCAAGTTTAATATAGGTAAATTGGTTAAGAGGATAACAAGTCTGTGATAGCATACATTATACCTACGGATATGAGACATACTCAGAAATGTAACGGCATAAGGGTCTGATTTAGAGATGTGCATATGGCAATTTGTGTGGCGCACATATATGCATTTTTCCATACCTCACATGCATACCCAAAAAACATGCGTGGAACAGGGTGGGCAAAAGTTAGTTGAGTACAGTAAATGAGTATACACATAAGTGTATCACACTTCCACACCCTTCAAGTCTTTATATGCTCTCTGAAGGCCCCTCTTTATTAGACTTTACCCTACTCCCATCTATACTAACCACAACACTAGTGCACCCTCACTACTGACCTACTCTCCACTCTGAGCCCCCCTGGCTTCTCATGTCAACTGTAATCTTCTAATTAGACTGTAAGCTCTCATGAGCAGGGTCCTCCCAACTCTGTGTTCATGTTTGCATCCACCCTGTGTGTCCCTGATATATGTATGTCCTGTTTTCCACACTGCCTGGCACTGTGGGGCCTTACAAATCAATGTTAATAATAATTTCTGACTGATAATCTGAGTAAACAGGGCTCATGTGGCATCCATGAAAAAGCATGGTAGTACAATTTATCACCTATAAAATATTATTAATTAAGAAAAGTAAAATATCAAGCTATAACCCGCATATTCACTTACTGTATAATTTGGACACAATTGCATCCAGCACAACAGTCAAATAGTACTTTATTATAGCACTCATGTTTATGTCTTTACCTTATGTGGTTGTTCCTTGGCCCATTCCTGTAACCGCTGGAATACCCCATCATTGCACTCCACAATCCAATGTTCCTCTATGTTATACTCTTCTAATTTAGTAGCTGCTATCGCCATGCCAAAACCAATCTCCAACACACGTCCTCCTTTAGGATATGGAGAAATTGGTTAGGAAATGAAATTATAGCGATTACCTTATAACAACTTGTTTTGCTTAAATAGATATGTGATGTCCAAGTTATTCCTGAAAATTAAAAATTAAAGAATCTACAAAGTACATCAAAACAAAGAGGTTATTAAGATTATCTGTAAAGATGGAAGGCTTGGTGGCTCGCACATATACATGCACCTACTGGAAAGGTAAATGCTAATACAATCTTGCTATAAAATTCTGAAAAGAAAGTCCCAAGTGCTGGTCCCTTATTTTTGCTTTGAAACCACTAGTAATCTTGGCCATCTGTATCACTGTAATAATGTGATGTGTAATGTGTAGAATATTTCAGGTGTCGGCACCACCCAGGCACGCATGCCACTTCAGTCTGGCACGCCGGCTCTCTGCAGCTGCTTCACTAAAGCAGCTAAGGATGGCTGAAACGGAGCTGCTGTGCATGCACAGCAGCCAGCAGCTCAGTTTCGCCCATCAACGGCTGCTTTAGTGAAGCAGCTCCCAGGAGTCGCTATAGAATGGAAAACATGTGGACTGACTTCAAAGGTAAGCATGAGGCACAAAATGTATTGGGGGCACAACTATGTGGCATTCAATGTTTTTGGGTCACAACTATGTGGCATCCAATGTATTTGGGCTACTACTACGTGGCATACCATGATTTGGGCATACAACTATGTGGCATTTAATGTATTGGTTGGGGGCACAACTATGTGGCATTCAATGTATTTTGGCACTACTATGTGCCATTCAATGTATTTGGGGCACATTTATGTAGCATACTATGAATTGGGGCACAACTTAGTGGCACAATATTAACTGGGGGGCAGAACTATGTGGCATATAAATTGAGTGTTTAATTATGAGGCATGGTATGAATCGGGGGCGCAACTATGTGGCATAACACAAATTGGGGGCACTACTGTGTGGCATTTTGTTTATTTGTTGGTCCCATCTCTATTAATATTATGATATTAGCATCATACAATAAGCCATAATATATATATATATATATATATATATATATATATAGATATAGATATAGATATAGATATATATATATATATATATATATATATATGCATACCTGGGCTTGACTACTTTGCAACTTTACATTTGCTGGTGTGTATAAGGGGATTACCAAACAAAGTGCTCAGGTCACTTATTTATTTGAAGTTGAATTGTCTGCCAACTACTCACTTCAGGGTAACTTGGTCCTGTCAAAGAATTATTATTCACAATATGCACTACAACAGCTTTGTACAGGAAAGTTTTACTTATTAAAGATGATTAGACATTGCAACCAGTTAGAACACCCACACTGCTGTCTTATTTGACAAAATCAAAGGTGTTTATATGGAAGGTATCACATTTGTTTGCTCAGTACTTGGGAGACAAGAGACAAAAAGTAATTCAGTCATGCAAGAACTAAATGAAGAGCACAGAGGCATAGTCCCCCACACAACCCACCCCCTCTCTACCATACAGCTGTCACCAAATGTAACACACACAAAACTGCTATTCTGAGATACAGATAGCAGCTTGTTGGACACAGTATTACACCGTGTGCATGGTCAAACTAGAGATCTCCCAAACCTAGGGCAACCTTTAAATGATAATTTGGCAGGCATATTAACTGCTACAAAATCAGCCGGCTAATGTTGGCTACTATATCAATTTAAAAGTTCAATATATATATATATACACACACCCACCCAGGGATCATGACAACCCAATTACATAGGCAACAGAAGGTAAAAATTGCCCTGTCCAAATGGGCTTACAATCTAAGGTGTAGGGAACATTTCATAATTTAGGTAGAAGTATAAACTTTTATAAAACATGTTTTCCTTAAGCAGACAACTATGTGTATCTGAGTCTCACTCCAACATACCTTTACTGGCTGCCACACTTGCCAGGCTGTGCATGTAAGGGGTCTCCCATCTCTCCATCACTGGTTTGCCCAATATTTCTAGGTGAGTATCTGCCTCATTGTACCCTGCAGATGCTTTGTGCCAGGAGGACTTACAGCTCTCCCCTTCCGTAAAGATCTTGTCTGCAGACATTGTTAGAGGCGCAGCTCTAGTAACTAGACCTAACTGGGACAGAGAGACAGGACACCGGCCGGCAACGGGAATATATGGATCAGGACAGTGGGCTGGGCTTCCAGACTTTAGCTAAAGGACAGTTGACGTGGGTGTTGCTGCGAGTTAATACACAAGTTTAATTGGTCACTGTAGAATGCAGTGGGCGGGGCGCCAGAGAAGCTAGTTGTCCAAATCAATTGATCAAGACGATTAATAAAGTAGAGAAGTTATTCTTGGGGTAATTTTTCCTTACGTTGGGAATCGCCTAGACCAATATTCACATATATTAAAAAGACTGTGCTGTGAGTATATATGTCTGGCCATAAGTAACCAAAGAGCATAGGATGTATAGCGCTAGAGGTACTTTTATTTTTGGGGAAACCACAGCAGAATAACATTAAATGAAACGCGCTATTAAACATAAAACAATACAGCGTTATGTAAAGAGTGATACTTTCTATGTATAAAAAAAGACTAATAATGTTAATGGCTATTAAACATTAATCTTATTTTACAAAACATATTAAACGTAAACGCATGTGTAAACGGATTAAATATTAATCGTAGTAACAGGAAAAGAGGACAGAATATTTTGAATAAAAACAGATGCTAGTTGTGTGGAGTAAATATTCCCTTATTGGACAAGGAATGACAGTGACATCATTCGCATTATAGGGGCATATTTATCAAAGACATTTTTCACTGATATCCCCCGAAAACAGCAAATTTCAGGGATAGCTGCATATTAAAGTATCCACTTAATTTATAACTAGGAAGCATATTTATTATTAATCGCATTTGCAACACGATGCACTTCAATCCTTATCGCAAAGCTAAGGATTGAAATATTGTGACTATTTATTGCAAATCTTCACTAGGAACAGCAGACACGAAAAACTGCTGTTCCTGTGAAGACCTGTCTCCTATGTCCTCTGTGATGACTATCACAAAGTGGCCACCTTTGCGATAGTGGCCGGAAGGGAGAGCAGGTAGATGGGGTGAGGATCCGAAGATCCCTCTACCATAATGTTCTCCCCATAGGCTTCAAAGGCTAACACCAGCTTCAGCTGTAACGGTGCTGTCCCGTACCTGAGGGGCATATTTATTAAAGAGGTCATTTTTAACACAATCCCTTTCAATCCTAATCACAAATATAAGGAATGAAATAACTTGTGTATTTACTACAAAACTTCAACAGGAACAGCAGTCAAGCAAGACTGCTGTACCTGCAAAGACTCATCATCATCATCAACATTTATTTATATAGCGCCAGCAGATTCCGTAGCGCTTTACAATTGGGAAAAAACATTAATAAGACAATACTGGGTAATACATACAGACAGAGGTAAGAGAACCCTGCTCGCAAGTTTACAATCTATAGGACAAAGACTCCAATCCTATCTGTTCTATGGTCACTATCGCAAAATGACCACTTTTGACCGGAGAGGAGAGCAGTAAGATGCGGTGAGGGATCCGAAGATCCCTCTATTGTAATGCTCTCCCCATAGAGCAGACCTGAAAATCTACACATACTTGAGCTGGGATACATTACCGTATGTGTAAAAGCATTTTCCATACTTGTTAAATAGATATACATCTATGGGGACTGCTATATATTTAGAAAAAAAATGCAAAGCAGCAGATAACTATGATGCGATGCACGGTTAATAAATTTGCATATTACTTAGATATGCATCGGTCCCCCAAAAAACGGGCATTTTAATTTAATTTAATTTAATTTAATGGAAAAAAAAACCTATAATAAATGGGCCCCTAAACCTGCTGCTTTTTGTTATGACACCTAGTCCTAGGGAGAGTCGCTTATTAAGGTCCTCATTTAGAGTTCGGTATTATGTCAATTACTGTGGCATAAATAAACACATGTGCACACTGGATATGTGTACTAAAATGCCTCCATATCTAGATTTGGGAGTATCTGACACTTGCAGCCCTTATACCTGGAGAGACAGACTAGCGGTGTGCAAGTGGAAGATGTAGACGTAATGAGATTTGGACACATCCCTAAATAAATTTTTGGGGATTTAACAAGTTCTGAAAAACTTGTGCACAATGGCTAATGCCATTAAAGCCTATGGGGAAAGCATTGCAATAGAGGGATCTTCAGATCCCTCACCGCATCTTCCTACTCTCCCATCTGGTTACTGTTCCAAAGGTGGCCACTTTGCAATAGTCATAGAGGAGAATGGAAACAGGTAAACTGTAGTGTTTGCCAGGACAGACATTTATCGTGACTGCTGTTCCGGCAGAACACATTTAGTCAATGGTCACGATCTTTCATTCCTTATTATTGTGATAAGGAATGAAAATGATCGTGCCAAAAAAACAGTTATTGTTAAATATGCCCCTATATCATCATCATCACCATTTTTTTATATAGCGCCACTGATTCCGCAGCGCTGTACAGAGAACTCATTCACATCAGTCCCTGCCAATTTGGAGCTTACAGTCTAATTTCCCTAACATACACACAAACACAGGCCCGGCGCTCCCATTAGGCAAGGTTAGGCACTTGCCTAGGGCGCCGGGCTCTGGAGGGCGCCACAGAATTCTGAAATACTTTAAAACTGTGCGGCGACCGCTGACCATACCTGTCACCCCCGCCGCACAGCATTCAGATGGACGGGGAGGGGGGGAAGAGGCTATTTTGTCACCACCGCCGCCTCTCTGCTCCGTCTCCTCCCCTCCACTTACTAGTGTCAGTGAGTGGAGGGGAGGAGACGGAGCAGAGAGGCGGCGGTGGTGAGACAAGGTAAGGAGAGGAGGGAGGAGGGCGGCGATTTTTGCGGGGGGGGGGCTGCGATTTTTGCGGGGGGGGGGGGGGGGGGGGGCGCCGCTTTTTTAAAAATGCCTAGGGTGCCGTGGACCCTAGCACCGGCCCTGCACACACAGACACACAGATTTTATAAAAATAGAGTAAAGCGACTTTCGCATTTAGTACTAACTGTCAAGTGGCATCTCTATATGGGGGTGCATAGTGCTGTTTTTGTGTCTGATGCATCTAAAGATACTTGTGACTCAACTTACACACGGAAGTACGCTTTTTTTGTGACAGAATGTTTTTAAGAACATGCAGAGTGCAAAATACTCTAAGGGGTCTATGCATGAATAAAATGCGCTGCCACTAAATATGAATATGGAAATAGTAGTGATGCACCATGCCAGGGCTACTCTGGGAACGCCAGCGAAGTGACCCCTTTTCTGCAAAGTCTTTTTCCTGTTTACTGGCACCCTATCGCTGCCGGTGAAAGGAGGAACTGTAACGGAGTCTGCAAAGCCAGAGAGGCTCCAGCAGAATGCCATAGGAAAAGACAGGTAACGCCATCCTGAGATGGCGTTACCTTTCTGCGCAATTCAGAGCTTTTCAAAGCTTCATGCATTGCAGAACTTTGCAGTTCCCATATTAATCTCTGGGGACTGCGAAGACAAATGTTAAGTGGGTTATGGCAGGAGAAATCTTTGATTTCTCCTGCCAGAAGCCCTTCATGCATTCTGCGATGGCCATTTAATGGAGTAAACTACTGTTTTCTCATTTGTAATGGCTCATGACACTTTAATGCTTAGACCCCTAAATGAGGCTGTGCTTTGACAACACTTTGATAGTGCACTTTTCTATTCGTGATGCTTGTAATGTTGCAATACAATTAATATCTAATTAGAGCACACAAAATGAAAACAATGTAAGGGAATAGTGTAAAATGAGTATTTTCTCTCTCGCTTTCAATTTCATTTGGCTCCTTCCCCCATTGCATTACACTTTGCTCTTACACACATGGCCTTCTGGATGGACTTTGGATGCCTCTGTTGATAAGGGATAACCCTAAATGTCACGTTTCACTTTTAACCCTGCTAACACTGCAGCTGCTGATACTACAGGGTGAAATTGGGGGAAGGAGCACAAGGGAACTTGTCAGAAGACAAAGTGAGATAATAATATGAAGTATATAAAGTAATCATGCAAACAAATCCAATTGTATGGATAATATGTAAACAAAAACAACAATACACACTAAGGCAATAGCTGTGAAATGTACAAACATGATAAGCTGAAGGTCCTGATATCTATCCTAATATCAGATCTTTGGGACCTTGGATAAACAATGTGTCTCCAAAAAAATAGATATTACTGGGACACTGCATTGCACCTGAAAAACTCTGTGTACTATGCAAGGGAAGAATGTGATTACTAAGTAAAAATATAATGTACAAGCAATAAGTAACATACAGAGTAATAGCATGAATAATAGGCAATACACAGTATGTAATAATGCAAAATAATAATGTTAGAACAATATTTTAACAAGAGGTAATTGAAATGCTATTACAGCATATATCAGTGTTGGCTAACCTGTGACACGCCAGGTGTTGTGAAACTACAAGTCCCAGCATACCCTTCCAGCAATAAGCTGCTATATATTGGCAAAGCATGCTGGGACTTGCAGTTTCACAATACCTGGAGTGTCACAGGTTAGCCAACACTGGCATATATAGATGTACAATGCAGATGTGAACACACTGAGCCATTTTCTCTTTTGTTTTGTACACAACATAAAAGTTACTGTTTATCACCAAATTTTCAAGTATTTTTTGAATATATGTAATTTCTGTGGTAAAATACTAGCAAAATATGTTTTGTAGAAATAGACAGTAAATATTTGCTTATAATCACCTACATTCAATGGAGTCAGCTGTTTCATGGACTGAACTAAAATGAATTGCACAATGACCCTTATCCTTCTTCGGCTCAGCAATGGCGCTGAAGAGGGATAAGGGAGGATGGTCGCTAGGCTGATGCAAGTGGTATGAAGAAAGGGGGGCAGACAATGAAGTTCGTCCTATTTTGTTACACCTGAGCAGTGCAGGTAGTCACTCAGCAAAAGGAAGGGGCGAGACAGGGCGCAGGACACGGTGAGGGTAGTTAAAGGAGAGAGGGAAGGAAGTTTATTAAATATAGATTTTGTTTCAGTCTACCACCTGACCTACAGTACATTCAGCCATGTATTTAAAAAAATGAAAGTAAAAAATAAATATATATATATATATATATATATATATATATATATATATATATATATATATTTATTTAAACACTTTATATGTGAAATCTTTGTAAATAGTAGACAAATAATGTCATTGTCATTGTATGCTTTGTGAGTATAATTTATTGTTGAAATAGCTTTGTCACAGTTGGAATGTTGGGGAAAGTGGTGAGCAAGACAAAGAAAGGGGGGAGCCATCAAGGCCTGGCAGTATCACCTCGGGAAGACGGGCGCACGCTTGGTTCCAGCTTCTATAGTTGGGTCAATACGAGCGGCATGCGAAGTTTCAGCAATTGAAGGGCGATTTATGCCAAAAGTGTTGGTCTCCAGAGGATGTTGCTGCGGTGACTACATGGTAGGCAGAATATTCCCTATTTTCTAGAGATACTGCCAGGCAGTATCACCCTGGGTAGACGGCCACACGCCTAGCTCCAGCTTCACTGGTTGGACCGATACGGGCGGTGTGCCAGTTTTCAGCAATATTTCTAGATAGAATTGGAAAATATGTGGTAAATTTTATAAGCCTTGCACGCCCATTGTCTGCCAAATACAAGTTGGAAAGTATTTAATAAAGCTGTGACCAAATATTTTTGCCAAATACTTGTCTCAGAGTATTTCTTTATTAGCGCACGGTGTGGGACGCCAATTATTGTTTATTTATATGGCACCACAAAGGGTCTGCAGTGCTGTACAGAGAATATAGGATGAAATGGAATATAGCTTAAACAATGTGCAGCGAAAATATCAACTAACTAAGAACAGACAGACAGGGCAAAGAGGTATGAGTGAATAACAGAACACTTAGAAACTAGAAAAGGGAAGGAGGAGAGGTGGGGAATGAACTAAAGTAAGGTGAACCTGTGCCCAGAAGTGTGAGAACAACTAACAGGATCAGAGCCAGTGATAGAGATATGAAGGCAATAGAAATGAGGAGACAAAGGGCAGGAGCCGAATGTCAAAGTGTAAAATGAAGCTGGGGTGTAAATGTAATAGGAGGAAGAGGACACAAGGTTAGAGGACCCTGCTCAAGGGATCTTACAATCTAAAGGGGATGAGCAGATCAACAGGAAGCACAAAGTGGCGGGAAGGGAGAGATAAACAAGATATGAGAAGCGGAGGAAGAATGAGGGTGAGGTATACTACAAGTCACTGAAGAAGGAGCATGAAGAGGCGGAATGAGCAGGGCAGGGGAGAGGTTAGACAGTGGAAGGGTAGGCTTTCATGAACAGGTGGGTTTTAAGGGATCATTTGAAGTTTTGCAGGCTAGAAGTTTTGCAGGGATAGCCTGATAGACCTAGGGGAATCGTTCCAAAGAAGTGGAGCAAGAAGGGAGAAATCTGGAATGCTGGAGTGAGACGTGGTTAGCAGATGGGAGGTGAGGCGGCAGTCGTTGGCTGATCACAGAGGGTGGGAGGCAGTATGAATGGAGATGAGGTTGTAGATATAAGAAACAGTGGAGTTAGAGAGGGCTTTGTAGGCGAGGGTGAGGAGTTTGAAGAGGATTATGTTGAGGAGACAGATTAGTAGTAGGAGACAGATTCAATTTACATGCTACCAAACTGAAATTAAATACGAATCCTGATTGTCAGGGCCTGATCAACCAATAGGCTGATCAGGCTGCAGTCTAGGGCGCTGGAGCATGGGGGTCGGCGCATCGCCGTTATTTTTATTTTTTTTTTTCTAAATTATGGCAGCGGCGGAGCTGGAATCATCGGGACCACCCCTGGTCTAAAGGGGAGGCCCGACTGTCACTATTACATGACAGGCAGCCTGGCAGTGATTGCTTGTAGCTGCCTGTCAGTGTGGCCGCTGGTCTTAGCATGATCTCGCAAGATCAGGACTTCCACATCTCATGAGACCAGAGTAAGAGCGTCCACGGCCACACTGACAGGCAAGTAGCAGCAACCGCTGCCTGGCTGCCTGTCAGGTAGTGTGCTGAAGAGAAGGCTGCTGTGCCAGAACAACAGGTAAGTCCTAATGTCCGTGGTGGGGTGATATTGCTAGGGGGGTAGCTGATAATGTTAAAGGGGCAGATGAAAATGCTAGGGAGGCATTTGATAATGCTAAAAGGGGCAGTTGATAATGCTAAAATGGGGCAGGTGAAAATACAAAAGGGGACAGGTGAAAATGACGAAGGGGGAAGGTGATAATGCTAAAGGGGGCTGATGAAGGGGGTGTCTCCGCACCTCCCATGGGTGCCGGAGATGTACGCGTTCTGCCCGCAGTACTCGTCCCGTTGCCTAGCAACGGGACGTCTTGCGGTGACATGGTTGCGGCTCGCTCACATGCACGATTAGCCGCTTTTCAGTCTCCTAACAACAGGACACTTGCCCGGCGATCAGCTGAGTCTGGTCGCCGGGAATACTCCTCCTCCTCATTTCCTCTTGCCCTCTATTTAAACCTCATTCTGGCACCATTAGGGTATTATTATTGTTCCTGATTGACTCCTGTGTTATTGGTCACCTTGGCTTGTCTGACTACTCCTCCGGATCTTCCCTTTGTACTTCACCTGCCCGTTCTGGTACTGACCCATGGACTGTTCCTGACTACTCTTTGTCTTCTCTCCGTGGTACTGCGCTTCTCTGGTTTTGACTCAGCCTGTCTGACTACGCTCCATGTATTGCACTGGTGACTATCTGGGAGAACCGCGACCTGCGCATCACACGCAGCAAAGTCCATACCTCCTTGCGGGGGTCCCTTGTGAACTCCGGTGGTGCCTTGGACTACGCGCCTCTCAGCTTAGTTGCGCCAATACCAGTCAGTGATATTTCTAGTGAAAGACGTGACAGAATACTCTGGCCATGAGCGGACCGGACTAACCTTCGGCTCGTGAATTATTATTATACCTGGGCCAAAGAGTGGAACGGCAAGAATCTAACCAGGCCCAATTACTGCATTGCATTCAGGGAGTGGTCTCCCATCTGGATTCTATTCAAGTCTCTCTACCTACTCATTCCACGGCTGCCTCATCCTCCACTGCCTCATCTCCTACCATCTCTTCCAGCACCGTAGCCGCCAGAGGCCTCTGCATCCCTCCTCACGAGAAATATGATGGTGATCCTCTGAAATGTCATGGTTTTCTTAACCAGTGCGCCATTCAATTTGAATTGGCTCCAGAGAATTTCTCGTTAGAAAGGGCCAAAGTGGCTTACTTGATTTCCCTCCTCTCTGGGCAAACGTTGGCCTGGGCTTCTCCATGGGAACGGGATGACCCCACGCTTCAGAATTCTGTGGTTTTCATTGAGAGGTTCCGTAAAGTATTTGACAAACCCAGAAGAGTTTCCTCAGCCGCCTCCAGTCTCCTAGGGCTACGCCAAAGTTCCATCACGGCAGGTCAATATGCGGTGCAATTTCGGACCCTAGCAGCTGAACTCCGATGGAATGATGAGGCTCTTATCGGAACTTTCTGGCAAAGTTTCAATGAGCGCATTAAAGACGATTTAGCCTCACGTGATCTTCCTCCTAGCCTGGATGACCTCATATCCCTCTGTATTAAAGTGGACATCCGTCACAGGGAACGAGCACTTGAATTGGACCGAACTCGCCGACCTTTTCCTCGGTTGGTACCTAACTTTATTCCTCCTTCTCCATCCTCAGAGGAACCTATGCAGATCGGCCGTTCCTGTCTTTCTCCGGAGGAATGTGAGAGACAAATGAGGAACCGCCTTTGTTTATATTGTGGTGAACCAGCACATCTCCCCTCCATTTGTCCCATGAGACCGGGAAACGCCACCTCCTAGGTGATAATAGGGAGGTAAACCTAGGATCCCAGTCCCTTCCTCCCTATTCCCGGAAGGAATCTGAGTTTTTGATGCCTGTCACCTTGCTTTCTCCTAGTGGTCCATTTTCTCCCTGGGCTTTCGTGGACTCGGGGCCCGCAGGGAACTTCATTTCTTCCGAAGTGGTGGCTGAACTCTGTCTTGATACGGTACCGTTATCCCAACATTTAATGCTCACCGCGGTCGACGGGAATAGAGTCTCCAATGGCTCTATCTCTCATAAGTTTCTTGGTTTTACCTCAATCGATTAACCCTATCATCGTGGGGCTACTCTGGTTGAGACTTCATTACCCACAATTTGACTGGCAGCGAACACAGGTCATCCGCTGTAGTCCCTCCTGTACTAAAAGGTGTCTGAGATTGGTTTCCCCCTGAGACCCAAGCTGGCCTGCTTCTGCACATCTTCTCTGGTGGGTCTTCCTGATGCTTACTCTGGTTTTGCTGATGTTTTTTTCTAAAACCGCTTCTGAAATCCTTCCTCCTCATTGGCCTTGGGACAGCCCTACCAACCTCATCCCTGGAAAAAAACATTCCTAGAGGCAGGGTGTATCCTCTATCCTTACCTGAGACACAGGCCATGTCCGAATATGTTTCCGAGAACCTCAAGAGGGGATTTATCAGGAAATCATCCTCCCCTGCCGGTGCAGGCTTCTTTTTTGTTAAGAAAAAGGATGGCACTCTCAGACCATGCATTGACTACCGGAGATTAAACGCCATCACTGTTAAGAATCGTTATCCTCTTCCCTTGATTTCGGAACTCTTCGATCGCATTCGTGGGGCACAAATATTAACGAAGTTGGACCTCAGAGGGGCCTACAATTTGATTAGAATTCGTAAGGGAGACTAGTGGAAAACCACATTTAATACCAGAGATGGCTGCTATGAATACCTGGTGATGCCTTTTGGGCTTTGTAACGCTCCAGCTGTTTTTCAGGACTTTGTTAACGAGATATTTAGAGATTTACTTTATCAGTCAGTGGTAATCTATCTAGATGATATTCTGATTTTTTTCACAAGATCTTTCTACTCATCTTCTGCATGTTAAATATTAGACATTTCTCGTCTACGCATTAATCAATTATTTTGAAAACTGGAGAAGTGTCTCTTCAATTGTTCTCAAGTACCTGGATCCCAGCAAATTGGAGGCTATTCATAATTGGCCTCAGCCTTCAGGTCTCAAAGCTACTCAGTGTTTTATTGGTTTTACCAATTATTATCACCAATTCATCAAGGGATTTTCCACGCTAGTCTGTCCCATTACTCTCCTTACCCGGAAGGGCGAACGATTGAAATCCTGGCCTCCAGAGGCAGTGCAAGCATTTCTAGCCATTAAAGAGGCCTTTATGCTAGCACCCGTCTTATCCCAACCTGACCAGAACAAACTTCTTTTTGGAAGTCGATGCATCCTCCATTGGAATTGGAGCTGTTCTGTCCCAGAAGAATTCTGCAGGCCTTCCTATTCCTTGCGGTTTTCTTTCCAAAAAGTTCTCTGCCAGTGAGGCCAATTATGGGATTGGTGATAAAGAACTTCTCGCCATCAAGACTGCCTTAGAGAAATGGCGCTACATGTTAAAGGGGGCGCGCTTTCCTATCACGGTGTTTACTGTTCATAAAAAGCACCTACTTGCAGTCTGCACAATGCCTGAACCCCCGCCAGGCCCGCTGGTCACTATTCTTTAACAGATACTAAGAATTTTCCTGCCGACGCACTCTTCAGATCATTCGATTCCTCAGACCCCTCATCACCCATGGTTGCCAAACCCATCATTAACCCTTTGTCACGAGCACTAGGAGTCTTTGCCCAGGATATCACCAGATGATGGACTTACCAGAGTAATATAGTTGGTACTATGGTTCTCTGGTAGCAGGGTGACAACGGAACAGGAGAAACAGCAGATGGTGAGAGAATGCTCGAGGAAAGTCTATGACTAGCAGCAACTGGTAATGAGAAGATGAATGTACACGAGGAACCAGATGGACAAGGAAACGTGGGGAAAGTCAGTGGTCTGCGTATAGCAAGTTGTACCACTGCTATAGTGAGGAGGAATGTCCAGGAGCAGGGGTGGACTGGCCATCTGGCAGTTCTGGCAAATGCCAGAAGGGCCGCAGGCTAGATGGGCCTGTGCATGGACCTGGGTACCAACGTTGCAGTCCCTAGCTAATGGGGTCGGACCTAGCCTACCAGTGGGTTCCTGGTGGCTGGCTCTTCCCCAAGAAGCAGCCATCTTACTAAATATGCCGCACAGATCTGCCCAGCTCTGCTCTGCCCCCCCCCCCCCCATCCTGATCCTCACCTCCTCTGTCCCCTGCTCCCGGCGGGTGCACTCATCTCAAATCAGACCATCTGTCTAAACTGACAGCTGTGGCTCTCTCCTCGACCAGCACCCAGTAGCAGGACAGAACACACCATAATCAGATATGTAATGAATTTTATCGTGCTGCAGTGTATTTTTTTAACCACCCTTTCTTGAATTTGGGGCACTATTCTGTGGTATAATGTGATTTGGGGCGGGGGCGGATCTAGAATTGTATTGTACGGGGGGGGGGGATTTAGTTCCTGCCCCTTTTTGACAGCTAAGACTGCCTACGGCTGCACACTGCAGGTCTATTTGGCAGCGACAGGCTGGAGGAGTGTACTGCTCGGCTGCTCTGATTGTATTTTAAACACAAGCAGAGCAGCCCGGCAGCACACTCTCCCTGCCTGTCACTGCCGCACAGACCTGCACATAGTGTGTAGCCGTCTACAGCAAGTCCCTGCTAGGGGGGACAACCCCCCCTGGATCCGCCACTGATTTGGGGGCACTATTGAAGCATAATATGACTGGGGGTACTATTAAGTTATAATATGATTGAGGGCACTATTGCATGACATAATATGAATTGAGGATACTATTTTGTGGCATAATATGATCTAGGGGTACTACTGTGGGACATAATTTGATTTGGGGGCTCTATAGTGACTTAATATCAATTGTGAGCATGCACACAGGTGTGAGGGATGTGTGGTTGCGCCATGTTTTGGCACCGCCGCTTTGTGGTGCAACACAGTTTGTTTCCTGCTCATCTATGGAGGGGGGGGGGCAAAAATTCAGTGTACCCACACCACAAATTTCTCTTGGCAGTCCTGTACATAAAATTACCTGATACTGGTGCGCCCTATGCCGCAAATAGAGTCAAGCTGCGCATAATACTTTGTATCTCACGGGACACCGTATAACAATGAGCTTTGCAAAAAATACTGTAATTATTATTATTATTATTGTTTATTATCATCATCATCTGGAACAGAGGTGGGCCTGTGTGATTTAAATGCCAGGGCTGATTTATAATCCCAGTCCGGCCCTGTCCAGGAGTAACGAGGAGGTAGTGAGAGTCAGCGGTCTGCGTATAGCAAGTTGTACCGCTGTCTATAGTGAAGGAATGGAATCCAGGTGAAAGTAGGTAACGGGGAAGTCAGTGGTCTGCGTATAGCAAGTTGTACCACTGCTTATGTGAGAGGATACTTAAAACTGGTGTCACAGGAAACAGGAGTCAGTGGTCTGCGTCAGCAAGTTGTACCACTGCTATATATATGTGAGGAGGGGCACGAGGAGATGAATGTAAAGCAGAGTATACACGAGGCACACAGAACTTGATCCCACGATGATATCCACAATACAACGATAACTGACAAGCACTGCTTGAAGTATACAAAGTCACAATAGCTATCCAGGCAATAGGAAACAAAGTCAATGGTAACAATAGATTCAGTGGATAGGAGGCTCCGGAGGAGAACACAACTCAGTCCAGATGGATATGCAATACAAAAGCAAAGTCAATGGAAAGTATGCATACCGCGGTTTTAGGAGAGCAGGCTGTCAGAGAGACGTGCAGGGATACCTGAACGGCTGAAGGCCGGCAGGAGGAGAGACCACTGGAGGGTGGAAGCGGTAATCAGGTTGGTGCAGCGCACGGCAGGTAATCCAGAATCAACGAAGCAATACTCAGGAAGCAGTAGTAAGTGGAACTGGAAACATGAAGAACACGGGAGAGTTGAGGCTGTCTGGTATCCAGTAGTAGTGGTGGAGGCAGCGGAGAGAAGGCACGTTGAACACGGGAGAGTAGAGGCGGTCTGGAACCCTGTAGTAGGAACGGACACGATGAACACAGGAGAGTTGAAACGAACAGGTACTCTGTAGTGGTAACGGAGGCAGCGGATAGGAATCAGCTGAGTGCAGGCACGATGAACACAGGAGAGTTGAAACGAACAGGAACTCTGTAATGGTAACGGAGGCAGCGGATAGAAATCAGCTGAGTGCAGGCACGATGAACACAGGAGAATTGAAACAAACAGAAACTCTGTAATGGTAACGGAGGCAGCGGATAGGAATCAGCTGAGTGCAGGCACGAGGAACACAGGAGAGTTGAAGTGGTCTGGAAACCACAATAGCAGTAAACAGGAATCAGCAGGAGCTGAATACACGAGGAACACAGGAACACCTTCAGAGGCTCATGGGGAATGAGACTCCAAGATCAGGCAACCAGGTAATGATCACAAGTGGTTTAAATAGGGAGGGTTGCCTGATCATCCAATCAATTAAAAGCAACAGGTACTGAAGGTTTGATAAGGGCTGCACATGCGCAGACCCTCAGGATGGCGGACGGCCACGGTTCCTGAACACACGGGAAACGGCACTTACAGTCCGGTGAGTGACACCCTTCCACGATTCTAGCCTTGACTAATCCTTCTCTCAAGACTTCTCCTCCTGGTCGCTCTTTTGTGGAGGAACATCTGTGCATTAAATTCCTGAGATGGGCTCATAATGCCAGATTCGCTGGTCATGCTGGGGTTAAGAAGACGGTTGCCCTCCTATCTCGTCTATATCGGTGGCCCTCATTGTCCTCCGATGTCCAGAAATACATTTGTACCTGTGAGGTCTGCGCCTGACACAAGATTCCTAGGAGATCTCCTGACGGCCTTCTCCCTCCTCTTCCTATCCCGGACCTTCCATGGCTTAGTATTAGCATGGACTTTATCACAGACCTTCCTGCTAGTCATGGTTTCAATACCATTTGAGTGGTAGTAGACCGCTTTTCAAAATTAGCTCACTTCATTCCCCTCAAAGGACTACCCTCTGCCTCCCAATTAGCACTTCTGGTAATCCGAGAGATTTTTCGCTGCCATGACTGCCCGAAGGACATAATTTCTGATCGCGGAGTTCAGTTCGTCTCCCAATTTTGGAGGTCCTTTAGCAAACAGCTTGGTATCAGTCTAAAATTCTCCTCTGGGTACCACCCGCAAACCAATGGGCAGACTGAACAGACAAATCAGGACTTGCAGGCGTTCCTCAGGTGCTATTGTTCTGATCAGCAATCTTCTTGGACTGAGCTTTTACCCTGGGCGGAGTTTACTCATAACAACCACCAGCATGAGTCATCGGGTAACTCTCCCTTCTTTACCATTTACGGGAGACATCCTATTCTCCCAACCTTTTAAAATCCCTCTGATCCCTCGGTACCTGCCGCACAGAGTATGGTTCCCAATTTTTCCCAAATTTGGTTCCAAGTATGTTTCAGGTTACTACAGTCTTCGGATCGCTACAAACGCTTTTCTGATCGACATAGAAGGAATCTCCCAGTTTTTCGGGTAGGAGACAAAGTGTGGTTAGCTACCCACAACCTTAGACTCAAGGTTACCACTATGAAATTGGCTCCATAGTATATTGGGCCTTTTTCGATCTCTCATGTGATTAATCCAGTCACCTACAGACTTCATCTACCAGCTTCTTTTCGGATATATAACACGTTCCAATCTCTGTTAAAACCACTCATCCTCAACGAATTATTCAACAAATCCTCTCCACCTCCTCCAGTCAGGACCATACGGGGTAAAGAATTTCTGGTGGAACGCATTTTAGAATCTCTTATTTCTCGAGGAAAATGTAAATTTCTGATCTATTGGAAGGGCTACGGCCCAGAAGAGAGATCTTGGGTCTATGAAGAGGATATTCATGCCCCAAGTCTTTTGGCAAAATTTCTGCAGGATTCTTGTACTACCCGCAAGAAAGAAGGGGAGGATACTGTCAGGCGCCGTCTCCGCACCTCCCATGGGTGCCGGAGACGGATGCCTTCTGCCGCAGTACTCGTCCCGTTGCTTCTGGTCACATGGTCGCGGCTCGATTAGCCGCTTTTCGGTCTCTTAGCAATGGGACGCTTGCCCAGCGATCAGCTGAGTCTAATCGCCGGAAATCCTCCTCGTTTCCTCTTGCCCTCTATTTAAACCTCATTCTGGCACCATTAGGGTTCCAGAGTATTGATTCTGCCCTGCTCCAGCGTTATTATTGTTCCTGATTGACTTCTGTGTTATTGGTTACCTTGGCTTGTCTGACTACTCCTCCGGATCTTCCCTTTGTACTTTGCCTGCCCGTTCTGGTACTGACCCTTGCACCGTTCCTGACTACTCTTTGTCTTCTCTCCATGGTACTGCGCTTCTCTGGTTTCGACTCGGCCTGTCTGACTATGCTCCATTTATTGCACTGGTGACTATCTGGGAGAACCTCGACCTGCGCATCACACGCAGCAAAGTCCATACCTCCTTGCGGAGGTCCCTGGTGAACACCGGTGGTGTGTTAGACTCCGCGCCTCTCAGCTTAGTTGCGCCAATACCAGTCAGTGATATTTCGAGTGAAAGACGTGACAGGCTGCTGATGAAATGGCTAAGGGACAGGGCCGGACTGGCCATCAGGCACTTCTGACAAATGCCAGAAGAGCCGATGGTCAGATGGGCCGCTCCGCAACATGCCCGCCGAGCAGCAGCACACTGCGCGCTGCTCGGCGGACGGAGAGTCAGTGACAGCCGCCTATGCAAGTAATCACATGGGCGGCATCACGTGACAGGTGCCATCCCATGGGATTACTTGCATAGGCGGCTGTCACTGACTCTCCGTCTGCCGAGCAGCGCGCAGGAAGGATGTAACAAGGTAAGTGTTGTAGTGTATGTCTGTGTGTCTATAGCAGGGGTAGGCAACCTGCGGCTCTCCAGGTGTTGTGAAACTACAAGTCCCAGCATGCTTTGCCAATAGATAATCAGCAGATAGGTGTCAAGGCATGCTGGGATTTGTAGTTTCACAACACCTGGAGAGCCGCAGGTTGCCTACCCCTGGTCTATAGTGTATGTGTGTCTACAGACTACTTCAGTCGGAACAGCTGCAATTCCACTACTTCTCCGGAGGGTCCAGGATTCAGTAAGGCATCTGTGACCAGCTTCACTTTGCTTGTTTCGGGTGCACCCTATAGTATGTCAAGTAAAGGAAATTTCATGGCATATATTTGAGCTGAAGGAGAATGTGACAATATCTTCATTTTACTATATATAGTTTGCCACTATTCACTATCTGCAAAAAGTTATGGGACTCATTATTCCTCCTCTGCAGAGATTCTAATTTCGTTACTTACAACGGAGTGGCCATCATATGTGAAGGATTTGATCCATTAACCATTTCTATTTTGTGTTTTTATGCATGCATATTTTTATCGGAATTTTTGAATTTTATTATTTATTTTTATTTTTTATGTGTCTTGCTTTGGATCATTAGGGGCATTGTAGGATTGATTAAATTTTTCTATGCATGGACTATATCGCTTAAAAGATGTCAGAGATTTTTGTGCCCGGGCATGTTTATATATAGAACCTATTTCCACCAGCTATTTTAGATGTTAGTTATGGTGGTGCTATTGTGTTTTATATCTTTTTATTAACCTACTACCTGTATGACTCTACTTTTTTAGCTATCAAGCCTTTCAGCTAAACTATGTTGTTTAAATAAATCTTGATAAAGTATCTTGCTTGATCTCATCATTATATCCCATTTTCGAAGAGGGTGAAAAATACAGGTCTTCCCAGCGCTTGACATATTTCTGTATGTTTCTACAGTGTGTGTGTAGATGAAAGATTATTATGGATATAATAATTATGGATTATGGATTATTGGATATTATGGATATCGGACATTCACAGCATTGGATGACTTTTTTTCAAAGTGTACTAGTCTGAGTTTAATACATTCCACTAATCAGTTTAGAGATTTTGTTGTATTTTATTATTTAATGGAGCAACTCTCTTGGTTTATTCTACATTGTGGCTGAACACACACTTCCAATTGGATTGTGTTTATATGCTTATGCGGATTAGTTTCAACAAATCCAGTGCACTGGTTCAAAGTTAATTTTATTTTATACAACATTTCAGCAATTTACTTCTGCGCCTGGGAAATCTTTTATCTCCCACTTATTATTCTTGGGGATATGGACGCACTCCATCACCATTCCCAAAGGCAGCAATGTCCACTAGGTAAGGTAGCGGGAACCATTTTACTTAGTGTGTGTGTGGCTATAGTGTGTGGCCCCATGTGGCTATAGTGTGTGTGTGTGTGGCCCCATGTTCATAGAGTGCGTGTGTGGCCCCATGTTCATATAGTGTGCATGTATGTGTGCGCACAGTTTTTTAATATAACATGTGAGGAAAGGGAGGATCTTAATATAGTGTGACAGGTAGGCTATTTAATGGTGGAGTGTAGGTGGGGGCTAATTATTTAAGGTGAGGGGAAGCAACCTTTAATTTAATGCTGGGGTGGTTTAGGGCTATCAATTGAATATATGGCTGATTTTGGGGAGGAGGGCTATTTATTAAATGTGAATATGAATTATTTCCAGGGATGGTTGTGGAAAATGGCTATATTTATTAAACTTAATGTTATTTAATTTAATGTTGGGGCTGGTTGGAGGGGAATATGTCTACTTATTAAATGTGAATATTATTATTGTGGGGACTGGAGGGACGCCTAATTATAAAACGTGAGTGCTATTGTTTTAATACCGGGGCTGGTTGGAGTTTTCTAAATCTCATGTACCCATTTCTTTTCAAAATAGGGCATCCAATATTCCAGCATCAAGACAAGAAAGAACTGAGCTAAAGAAACCAGCTGCTACAAGTGGTGAAAGTGACCAAGACAGGTAGGAGAGAGCAGGACAGTCTGCCAACTGTCCTAAATCTGGTGGGGCAGTCCTGAATTTGGGTGACTGTCTCATAAATGTAATGTTTTATTATAATGTATGTATCAATGCCCCATGTTGGTCACACCCACAACAAATTGTGGTCACACCCATTTTGGCGCCGCCACTGCGCGGCGGCACATAGTTTCTTTCCTACTGGGACTGAGGTGGGCCTGTGTACTTTAAATGCCAGGGCTGATTTTTAGTCCCAGTCCGGCCCTGCTGAGGGAGATAGCTGTAGGGAGTAGATGAAGAGGCTAAAGGGAGCAGATGAAATAGCTGAGGGGGTGGCTGAAGGGGGCAGATGAAATGGCAGCTCTTGGGGGGTATGATCTTTTTATTGTGTAGCAGTTATGAGAATGCTCTCTGTGGTCTCTAGGGTCACTAGAATACTAAATATTAGTCAGGTGGGACTGATAGAGATTTGCATTTGATTATAGCTCTTTGACAACAATTTTTATATATTTTATTGCCTACATATGCATGTGCTATGGGGTAAATTTATCTGGCAATAATAGAGTGTTGTGTTTGGACTAAATAGCATAATCATTCAGGGTTTGTTAACATTTTGCATTATAATACAATTGCTGCATGTTTTCAAAACAGGACTCCAAATTTCCAGAAGCCAACTAGAAGACAACAAAGCTGCAAGAGAGAAGAGCAAGAACAGGTAAGAGAGAATGCACAATCTGTCTAAATTTGAATGCTGCAGAGTACTCCAGAATACTCATATTCAGGAGTATTCCTATATGCTTATATTGGGGGGAAGGGGGGTGTTACGGCTGTAATAGCCTAGGGCTGCCGAAACCCTTAATCGGGCCCTGGTGAATGTGTAACTATGGGGAAGAGGTATAACAGCAGCACGGTGGCTAAGTGGTTAGCACTTCTGCCTTACAGCACTGGGGTCATGAGTTCAATTCCCGACCATGGCCTTATCTGTAAGGAGTTTGTATGTTCTCCCGGTGTTTGTGTGGGTTTCCTCCGGGTGCTCCGGTTTCCTCCCACACTCTAAAAACATACTGGTAAGTTAATTGGCTGCTAACAAATTGACCCTAGTCTGTGTGTTTGTCTTTGTGTGTGTGTGTTAGGGAATTTAGACTGTAAGCCCCAAAGGGGCAGGGACTGATGTGAGTGAGTTCTCTGTACAGCGCTGCGGAATTAGTGGCGTTATATAAATAAATGATGATGATGATGATGAGGTGTCAAAATGTAATTAAAAATGTTGATCTAACTTTTAACACACTTTTACCAGACAAGTTGTTTACAAGAGCTTAATTGATAAATGTAATTTATATTTTAATGATATTTGTGCACTCCTGTAGTTTGTAAGCACATACATCTGCGTGGTGAATGTGTGTCAATTGCATCTACCACTGGTGCACGTAGCATTGAAGGGGTGCTTTTAGGAGAGGAGAAGAGATCTGGGGGATTCCAGTGTGTCGAAGTCAAATAATTGGATGTAGTCATTTCAAATTAATAACCATCAATCTGATTGTCTTTGTCTGAAAATATGCGAATAGCACGCTACGACGTGAAAGGGCGTATTTAACCACAACATGTACGAACACTTCACAACATATTTACACTTACACATTCACTTGTAATTAGTTCACCTTAACATAGTTCCAACACATAGCCATTTATAATCAAATGTAATAGAGTTTATAGTTCAGTATAAAATTGTTAAATACACTTTAGTGAGATCTAAGGTTCAGGATACAGGAAACATATCATGTCTAGCATCATTCTAATCACCTATTTATCCTCAGACGTCCGTTTCTATCGGCTAAGAGATCGCTCCTTGCGTATGCGAGTTATGGATTATAGGGAATAAATTAACAGAATGGTATTGTGTGTGTAATGCAAATAGACCAGTTTGAACCAGCTTTTCGGCGGAAAGATTAGTATGCATCTGTTGGAGAGCTGACCCCAACCCTTGGAGGGCATTGTTTGAACTGACCAAGGATCTGCATTTTACTGGACTGTCCTGAAGCCTGAACCAATGGAAACATGCCAAATCACCTCAATTGTTTTCAATGTAACACCAACTGTATATAAGCAGGAACTCTGGGACCAACAGACAGTCTTCTTGACCACAGACTTCAGGATTGAATGACTGTATGCTGGATCCAGGGCGCCTCCGTATGTATTCGGCTGTACTAATTTTATTGAATTGTTACTATGTTACTTTTTGCTATTAAATCGCATTGTGAGTTGGAACCACACTATTCAAAGTGGACAATTTTCATTGAATAGCGACTAGACGAACATAACAATTTGTGGGCTCTTCAGCGGAGATCGCGCTACCGGAAGATTTGCAAAATCTACGGATTTCGGTTCCTCAACAAAGGGTAGAGACGCATCATATATGGGTAAACGCAATGTGTTCAAAGCCTGTTTATCATTCTGTGTTGTGAAATCGAATGTCCGTTTTTGTGCAATCCAAAGAGCGCTGATTTGAATCTAGGGACAAGAAAGAAAAACTGCTTCTTTTTATTGTCACTGTGCGTTTTTATGTGATTTATTTTGCATAGTGTATGTGTATTTCCTGCATTTCTATGCGTATTTCCAGTATTGTTAACACATGTTTAATCAGTCATTTTGATAGATAGTTCTGCTATATTTATAGTGTAATCAATTGTTAAAGCCTCTGAAAAGTTATTACGATAACTTGGGTAAGTATTTTTCTGCACAGAAAACAAAGGTGCATATGTATGTGAATTGTGTGATTATGAAGAGAAAGTTGATTTACTGTTGAAAGAGACAGAGAATATTGGTTGCTGTTTGACTAGACAGGTAGGACAGCTGAGGATTGGTATACATGGCAGGTATACTGGAAACGAAAACAAGAGGTTTTCGTCCCACTCCCAATAGTAATCGCAAAGTTTATTGATAGTGTGGTACCCCAAAGCCCTGTTGAACAGCACAGAGGAGTGCATAAACGCTTTTAAAATGCAAGGCTACAAGGGGTTAATTGTGCTCCTGAAAACTTGTGCCCAGGAGTGATTGACAGGAGGAGGATGAAGGCTCTGATTGGCTGGGGGAGTAACAGGAAGAGGATGTGCAGGAAGGAGGAGAAAGAGAGAGCAGCATGGTAGAAGGATCAAGGGGGAGGATGTGCAGCCGAGCAGAGAGAAGATATGCTGCTGCCAGAACTGTGACATTGCCAGCAAAGCGGACGGAGAACAGCTGGGGACACGCAGCGGGTTGCCAAAGACAGTCTCCACTAACTGCAGAAACGTCTCAAGGTAAAACCCTAGCCTGCAGTGTACTGCACACACCCCAGTGTCAGAGGGAAGAGTGATGAGAGAATCTATCCAAAACTGACATTGCATTCTTGTACAAGGAAGGATTGTGAGGGCTTTTCCCCCAGATCATACCTTTGCACAGGCTGCAGGGAACAATTAAGACGGTCGTTTCTATATCCTGTGTGTGTGCTGATATCTGGACATTATACCCTGTTGCAGAGCACATGTGCTGTTAGAGATTCATTGACTGTTGAGAGCGCCATCTTGTGGCTGAAATGAGCAATAGCCCTGCTTTCTACTATAATACTTAACCCTTGATGGAAACCTCTGCAGGACATTGGAACACTACCAAATTCCTGTGCACAGGTCAGCCCAGGACTGAGTGGAAAATATGGTAACGTTACCGGGGATAATATTGGTGCACCAAATGTTTTAGATGATGTTAATGTTATGTGATTTACCTAAGAATTGATTTATTAATATTGAAGGTGTGACATTCAGTGTTAGTGGTACCGCTGCAATTCAAGTTAACTCAGCAGTAGATGCTAAAAGTGGGGCGCCTGACCCATAGGGAATAGCACGGTACCCCAAACACCTGAATAAGAAGTAGCCCTCTAGTGGGCGCGGTAGTGACTGTAAGAGTCTTAATGGGTTATTATTGATGGTTTTTGCATCATCACCAGTCAGATATTGTTAACGTGAAAGTAGTAACTGTGATTACCAGTGGGCCTTATTAGACAATGTGCATTGAAGATGTTATCGTTATTCTGCCTTATACTCACCAGGTGTATGTCATATGTTAAATGCTATTGTGCTCTATGCTGATCAGACGCATTATTTTGTCATTACTATTGAGCTGAAGGGGTCAGTGGCGCTGTGTCTTACCGAAACTATCCTTACCGCATTCTCAATAAACCTGAGTTGTTTGACCAATCCTTGTCCCTTTCATTGAAGTATTTATCTCCTGACCACCGGATATCCGAACAGAAAAGAACCTGACTCGTGTCTGGAGGACAAGGTAAGGGAAGGATTCCCATCAGTACTCGACCACCACAATAGTATCTCTAAGCGGTGCGATCGGACCGCATGGTTGAGTGTGTAACTGTGATTGTGACTTGGGAAGTTGTGGGAGGAAATACGCTGGCAAGGCTGGTATTAGTAAATACTTAGTGCTACCAATTGTAAAATACTCAGCAGGTGTGCTGGAAAGGCAGGGTATAGCAAAGTTGATACTTTTGTTCTCCCAGTTTCTGTGTTAGGGATCCTCGCATGGTACGCTGACAATCATGGGTGTTGTTCAGTTGTACACAGTTGAGAAGAAGTGAGTGGACGCAGCTTGTGTAATTCGTCCACGGCCAATAAAAATCTCTAGTGGTAGTTGTATGCTGCGAAGCATTGGAAAAGTCTGTTTCCACATGGGTGCTAAACAAACGCTAGAGATGGTCGATGAGGTGCTGCTTAAGGAAGGGCCGATTGGTTCGGCAATGTATATTATGTGTAGGAAATATGGTGCGTATGCAATGGCGTACTGCGACAAATGGGTCAAGATGACCAGGGAATGTGTGAGACCTTTTCCCAAGGTTGGCAGTTTAGATTCGGAGGTAATATAGTAACATAGTTGATGAGGTTGAAAAAAGACACCAGTCCATCAAGTTCAACCTATTTTGGATCTCCTGCGATCTTGCAATTATATTTGAAATTGATCCAGAGTAAGCAACCGCCAATCTGTTTCAATTGTGAAAATCCCCCCAGACCCAATATTGCAGTCCTATTTTTACCCTATATCCTCTAATATCCTTCATTTTAATTAACGGTCGTATCCCTGGATACACTTTTCCGCTGAAAATTTGTCTAACCCTTTCCTAAACATATCTATTGACTCTGCCATCACAACCTTCCCTGGCAATGACTTTCATATCTTGACTGCCCTTACAGTAAAGAACCCCTTCCTTTGCTGGTTGTGAAATTTCCTCTCCTCTAACCTTAGGGGGTGACCACTTGTCCTGTGTATAGATAGTCCTTGGGGTAAAAAATTCCCATGAAAGTTCTCTGTATTGATCCTTAATGTATTTGTACATATCTCCTCTTAGACGCCTCTTTTCTAAAATAAACATGACTAAACTGGCTAACCTTTCCTCATAACTTAATGACTCCATACCCTTTATCAATTTTGTCGCCCTTCTCTGAACCCATTCTAGTTCCAAATTATCTTTTTTATAGAGTGGTGCCCAGAACTGTACTGCATATTCAAGATGAGGTTTTACCAACAATTTATACAGTGGCAAAATTACACTGTCTTCCCTTGCATCTATGCCCCTTTTTATGCATGCCAATACTTTATTTGCCCTTGCAGCTGCTGC
Source organism: Mixophyes fleayi (assembly GCF_038048845.1). Taxonomy (NCBI): domain Eukaryota; kingdom Metazoa; phylum Chordata; class Amphibia; order Anura; family Limnodynastidae; genus Mixophyes; species Mixophyes fleayi. The sequence continues at coordinate 221,779,455 of NC_134402.1, read as the reverse complement.
TTGACATTGAGCACTATTGCTAAGTCTACTGTCTATGAGCACTCCTAAATCCTTTTCCATCATAGATTCTCCTAAATTAATTCCATTTAATTTATAGATTGCATTCCTGTTTTTGATCCCTAAATGCATAACCTTACATTTATCTATGTTAAACCTCATATTCCATTTGGTTGCCCAATCCTCCAGTTTATTTAAGTCCTGTTAGAGCTAAAATGTGTTTGATTAAACTGATGAAAATGAGAATTAAAAACAACGACTGCTTAAAACTGTGGCAACAGGAAGGGAACACGTGGCTAGGTAGTGCGTGCATACTGGAAGGAAGTGTTGCAAAGTGAGGAGAAGGGCGCCCTTCGTGTTCCTGCCGCCATATGCGGTTGGGGGGAAAAGTACAGCCGATACAAAAAAATTTAAAAATTAAACAAGCAATTTATATCCTGTGTTAAGCCATTTTAACGGTAATGTTTCTGAAGAAGATGATGAACCCACCATCATTTCAGCCATTGAACATACTATTAACATGCAAGAGGCACCACACAGACAAGGAAAGGGAACGGTCCCACCAGCAGGGGCAGCGGCTGAAATTGGTGAGAGTAGTGGAGAAAGTAATAGGCATTCATTGTACCGAAACAGTAATTTCAGCAATTAATCCTGAATGTAGCAATTTGGTAGGTTTGCATCCTGTCCACACAATAGCAGTTCCCAATGGGAAAGCGGACAAAGATGGTGTAGTTCCTATAAAACATGTACAGATGCATTGTCCTTGGTCTAGATCTGAGCTACATTCAATTATGTCTGATTTCCCAGATCCAAGAAAAGAGTTGTCCAGATGTCAGAAATTCGTCAAAGATTTAGGTAATGCGCATGAGCCAACTAATAAAGATTGGCGAGTGGTGTTAAGGACCTGTCTTCCTCCCAATATTGATATACAAAAGTTTATTAAGGATTGTGTATTGGAGGAAGATAGATCCTTAATGGATGATGATAAGCAAGAAAATATTAAACAAATAATCTCACAGTTGGCTATATACTTTCCAGTCATAGTGAACTAGAGCAAAATTTTCACTATTAAACAAAAAGATAGTGAGACTGCAGCAGATTTTTTTGCCAGAGCTCTGTCAGCAATGACCCAGTACACAGGGATATCAGACATGAAGGATGATGTGCATCACAGGGAAGTAGCTGTTACGGTGCTAATGGATGGTCTCAAGGAACATTTGAAGACCAGGGTACAAACCTCTTTACATAACTTGAGAGGAATCACGGTAGATGCACTTAGAGAGTCTGCCGTGGAGCATGATAAAAACATATGAAAGAGACGAAAAGTGATAGGCTAATGATGGTAAGTATCCAGGCTTTAGAGGGACTACACACACAACCACAAACTTACAACACATACAGAAAACAATATACGACAGTGAGGTGTTATAATTGCAATAAAGAGGGACACATAAAGAAGTACTGTAGAGAGGGAAGTTACGGGCCACCTAAGATGGAATCACATAGAAACCCACAGAGAAGACATTCGCAAGTTTCAGAAAGTTCCCAACAGTTACCCGCACACGTCATAACAGCAAATGCTTTGTGGGAGAGTGATAGCCAGCACTAGGGATCAGGTCATACCAGTATTCTACAGCCAGTAAGGTTAACTGAGAATCTTAGGGAAGAACCTACAATGACAGTTGATATAACTGGTACAAAACACACCTTTCTTGTAGATACAGGGGCGGCCAGGTTAGTGATAACTTCTCCTTTAAATCTACAGGTCACTAACAAATCCGTTTCAGCTATGGGAGTAACGGAGAGAGTGCTACATTACCCTTTGACTAAACCCGCAGAGGTTACTATCGGGCCTCTGCACACCAAGCATTAATTTCTCTTGGCTGCAATGGCTCCTACTAACTTACTGGGCAGGGATTTGTTGTGCAAAATGGGATGTGTCATTTACTGTACCCCTGATGGTGTATTCCTAGACATACCAGGGAAGGTTGCACATGAGGTACAGAACATATTGAACAACCTACAAAGGTTAATGCTATACTCTGCCGTTCTAGAACAAAGTCCATCTCAGGTAAAGGGGATGTTATTGCAAATAACCCTATGGACCAAAGATGGACAGGACCCTGGATTAATGGTGAATGTAACTCATGTAATGGTTAGTCTGAAAATTGACAAGCAAGCTCCAAAAATCCCACAGTACCCATTAAAACTGGAGGTGGAATTAGGGGTGTATCCTGTAATTGAGAGGCTGCTGCAACAAGGGATCTTAATTCGTACATCCAGCACAGCAAATAGTTCCATTTTCCCAGTGAAGAAGAGTGGGGGGAGGGGCTATAGATTAATCCAGGACTTAAGGAGAGTTAACAAGGTTGTTGAGAGCCAATTCACCGTAGTGCCCAGGCTGCCAAGAGGAATTCAGGGCCTCGGTACAACAAATTCATGGGGCCCCCCTTATAGTCGAGCATGCAAAAAAAATTTGCCCGCCAAACTTTTTTTGGGGTGTGGTCATGCATTTGGGGGCGTGGCAAATGCGCCATTGGGGCGTGGCTAACATCAAAATCACTAGGCTCTCAATTCGCCGGAGCGTCACATATGTCCAAGCACTCCTGACTTTCAGGACATCAAGCACCACAGTGTAGTATAGAAACAATGTAGTGTGTACACAGAGAGTTCAGTCTTGGCCTGCACCTTACATTGGGCACAACATTCACCAAAAATTGGTATTGTTCCTACTAGAATCACAACATTTCACACACTGTGCTGCTCTCTCCTACCTGTTCTTCTCACTTTCTCCACCTGTGGCTTTTTCCACCTGTGGCTGCTGGTTTCTTCAGTTGCGGCTTGTGCGGATCCTGGAATGTTGAAGGACCTATTTGGAAAAAAATATGGCTACATTTAGAAAATTACAGCCAGCCCCGGCGTTAAATCAATAGCACCCACGATTAATAATTAGGCCTTCCTCCAGCCCCAACATTAAAATAATAGCTCCTCACTGACTGACGCGCGTGACTTGATGACATCACGCCCGGCAGTCAGTGTGAATGGAGAAGAGAGGAAGGAGGTACACGGCGCCGATCACGTGAGTATGATTTTTTTATTTTTTTTTCTCGTTCCAGCTCCCCCCACCGACGGACCCCCATGCCCCAGGGGATATTATGTGTGTGTGTGAGGGGCCAGTGTATGTATATTATGTGTGTGTGTGTGAGGGGCAAGTGTATGTACATTATGTGTGTGTGTGAGGGTCTGTTTGTGGGAGGGAAATAGGTTAATTTTTTAAATGGTAACACTATTAATTTAATGTTTGAGCTGGTTGGAGGGAAATAGGTCTATTTATTAAATGTGTATGCTATTAATTTAATGTTTTGGTTGGAGGGAGGCCTACTTATAAAATGTTGGTGCTATATTGATTTAACACTGGGTCTGGTTGGAGTTTACAAAATTTCATGTAGCCATTTTTTTTTCCAAATAGGGCCTCCAACATTCCAGGATCCAGACAAGCAGCAACTGATCTAAAGATACAGCAGCCACAGATGGTGAAAGTGAGGAGAACAGGTAGGAGAGAGCAGGACAGTCTGCCAACCATCCTGAATCTGGTGGAATTTATATTATAAGGAGGTCTGACATGTTTAAAAGTTGCACTATGGGATTCATGCAGAAGACTGACATATTACATTCCAGCACTTTTTCATGTTTCTGTAGGTAGAGGGCTGCAGTCAGTAACTATAGTGGAGGACAGTCTGTGACGTGGTAGTGATAGGAGACTGCTTGCTAACCCTGAACTGCAGCTTCTTGACATGTTAATTATGATTAATACCTAAATTTAGTTAAAGATAAGGTACAATTTGTGTGAATTGAAAGGCAGGCAGTGGTGGAAGTGGGGTGTATATGGTAGTATGCCATACCACTACTTCTCATACTGCCTTCATTGTAAAATAATAAAATTCCATCCACTTGTTTACATTCTCATTACATTTTTCATACCACCACTTCTAAATTTTCACTTCGACCACTGAGCTTAATATTCATCGTATGGATTATATGACCAGTATAATTCAGAATTCTGCTATTCTTCCATGGTCATTATTCTTTAACTGCTGGGACCACAGTGTTATGCAGTGTAATGATAAAGGAGGGCACAGTGTGATGAGAGGGACAGTAATGAGGGGCCACAGTGTGATGCAGTGTAATGATAAAGGAGGGCACAGTGTGATGAGAGGGACAGTAATGAGGGGCCGCATGGTGATGCAGGAGGAGCAGCGTGATGTGCGGTGGCACATAGCTTACCCTTCTACTTGACTATAGGAGTATATGCTATGCTAAAAAAATTATAGTGCTATGGATTGTTTCAGGGAGGGGGTGGCCCAAACCAATATCTTGCCTAGGGTCCCTTGAGGTCTAAATCCGTCTCTGGCTAAGATACTTGACAATAGACATAATCCAGGCAATACAGAACATGACCCTGCCACAGAACCAACAGCAAATCCGTATCTTCTTGGGGATGTGTGGATATTGGAGATCATGGATCCCAGGTTTTTCAATTCTGGCATTACCATTGCAGGAGTTAGTCTCATCCTCAAAACCTGAGCGTGTTACACAGAGGAGTCAGAGCAGGCATTCTTTAATCTTAAAGATAGTCTGTCCTTTGGGGTTGATACCCGCTCGACCTGAGGTCCCCTATACCATACTGCATGGTGTTCTCTGTTAGTTTTGTTTTTAACATTTTTGCTGGGTGTTCCTGTGACACAGCTCCCCCTCATGGAACCCACTTGATTGTCCATGTTGATACTTACCTAGTTACTCTGCATCATTCTCTTACCTGACCTGTTTTGGATGGGGGTTGTTACGCGGGACCACCCGACTACTTATTAATGTTACCTTTATCGCAGTGCCACTTGATACTAATTTATATTGTTTTATTATAAAATGTTTGCTTACATTGTTATGTTTTGCCCCACATTCCTACTTTCCGCTATACCTTTGCCCTCTCTCCCCTACGCCCACTACTCCTCCCAGGGGCGGGCTGGCCCGGGGGGCAGGGGGGCAGATGGCACCAGACAAGCTGCGGCGCCGCGCGGGTCTCCGTCCCTTCAAGTGTCAAGAAGAGATGATGACATCCTGCGCCGATGAACCAGGTGAGCGCCGGGGGGGGGGGGGGGGGATGTATGCAGCGTGTGTGTGTGTAACATATTCTGATAGATCTTGCCCAAAAGTAACTTATTTTTACCTGTATTCACTATCTATACTTTCACCTTCTAATATTATACTTCTATTCAGTTTACAGATATATCTTTATTACATACATACTCATATATGTATATGTGATGTATACATACATATACTGGCCCCCTCTCACATATACATACATACATACATACATACATACATACATATGTATGTATGTATGTGTATGTGTATGTGAGAGGGGGCCAGTATATGTATGTGTATGTGAGAGGGGGCCAGTATATGTATGTATGTATGTATGTATGTGTGTGTATGTGAGAGGGGGCCAGTATATGTATGTATGTGTGTGTATGTGAGAGGGGGCCAGTATATGTATGTATGTGTGTGTATATGTGAGAGGGGGCCAGTATATGTATGTATGTGTGTGTGTGTATGTGAGAGGGGGCCAGTATATGTATGTATGTATGTGTGTGTATGTGAGAGGGGGCCAGTGTATGCATGTATGTATGTGTATGTATGTGAGAGGGGGCCAGTATATGTATGTGTATGTGTATGTGAGAAGGGGCCAGTATATGTATGTATGTATGTATGTATGTATGTATGTATGTGTATGTGAGAGGGGGCCAGTATATGTATGTATGTATGTATGTATGTATGTATGTATGTATGTGTGTGTATGTGAGAGGGGGCCAGTATATGTATGTATGTATGTATGTATGTATATATGTATATGTGAGAGGGGGCCAGTATATGTATGTATGTATGTATGTATGTATGTATGTATGTATGTGTGTGTGTGTGTATGTATGTGAGAGGGGGCCAGAGTGTGTATGTATGTATGTATGTATGTATGTATGTATGTATGTATGTGTGTGTATGTGAGAGGGGGCCAGTATATGTATGTATGTATGTATGTATGTGTATGTGAGAAGTGGCCAGTATATGTATGTGTATGTGAGAGGGGGCCAGTATATGTATGTATGTATGTATGTATGTATGTATGTATGTGTATGTATGTGAGAGGGGGCCAGTGTATGTATGTGTATGTGAGAAGGGGCCAGTATATGTATGTATGTATGTATGTATGTATGTGTGTATGTATGTGAGAGGGGGCCAGTGTATGTATGTATGTATGTATGTATGTATGTATGTATGTATGTATGTATGTATGTGTATGTGAGAGGGGGCCAGTATATGTATGTATGTATGTATGTATGTATGTATGTGTGTGTATGTGAGAAGGGGCCAGTATATGTATGTGTATGTGAGAGGGGGCCAGTATATGTATGTATGTATGTGAGAGGGGGCCAGTGTATGTATGTGTATGTGAGAAGGGGCCAGTATATGTATGTATGTATGTATGTATGTATGTATGTGTGTGTATGTGAGAGGGGGCCAGTATATGTATGTATGTATGTATGTATGTATGTGAGAGGGGGCCAGTGTATGTATGTATGTATGTATGTATGTATGTATGTATGTGTATGTGAGAGGGGGCCAGTATATGTATGTATGTATGTATGTATGTATGTGTATGTGAGAAGGTGCCAGTATATGTATGTGTATGTGAGAGGGGGCCAGTGTATGTATGTATGTATGTATGTATGTATGTATGTGAGAGGGGGCCAGTGTATGTATGTGTATGTGAGAAGGGGCCAGTATATGTATGTATGTATGTATGTATGTATGTGTGTGTATGTGAGAGGGGGCCAGTATATGTATGTATGTGTATGTGAGAAGGGGCCAGTATATGTATGTGTGTATGTGAGAGGGGGCCAGTGTATGTATGTATGTATGTATGTATGTATGTGAGAGGGGGCCAGTATGTGTATGTGAGAAGGGGCCAGTATATGTATGTATGTATGTATGTATGTGTATGTGAGAAGGGGCCAGTATATGTATGTATGTATGTGTACGTATGTGAGAAGGGGCCAGTATTTGTATATATGTGTATATGAGAAGGGGCCAGTATATGTATATATGTGTGTGTGTGAGAGGGATGGGGGTCTTAATATAATGTTGGGGGTAGGCTATTAATTTAATCGAGGAGTGCAGGTGAGGGCTAATTATTGGGTGCAATTTTATTTGTGGGGTGATGATGGGGCTATTTAATTTAATAGTGGGTCCTATGAATTTAAGATGGAGTAATTGGACCTTTAATTTAATGCTGGTGTGTTTTGGGAGCTATTTATTGATTGTGGGCTGTTTGTGGAAAATTAGATCTATTTATTAATATGTGATCATGTTTTATTTAATGCCTGTGATTGTTGTGGGAAATGATAATATTTGTTAAATGTAAATGCTATTTAAATTATTGCTGGGGCTGTTTGGATGGAGGGAAATGGGTTTATATATTAAATGTGTTTGCTATCTAATGTCAGGGTTGGTTGGAAAGAAAGAGATCTATTTAGCAAATGTAAATATTATTATTTTAATGTTGTGGCTGGAGGGAGGCCTAATTATAAAACGTGGGTGCTATTGATTTAACACTGGGACTGGTTGGAGTTTTCTAAATGTAATGTACCCATTTTTTTCCAAATAGTGCCTCCAATATTTCAGGATCCAGACAACCAGCAAATGAGCTAAAGTAACCAGCAGCCACAAGTGGTGACAGTGAAAAGAACAGGTAGGAGAGAGCAGGACAGTCTGCCAACTGTCCTGAATCTGGTGGGGCAGTCCCAAATTTGGGTGACTGTTTTGCTTAGGACAGTTGGCAGGTCTGTCCTGCTTCACCGTGTACTGCTCGTGAAGGCAGAACTGTGTGCACCTAACAGTAGTGCACACAGTATTGCCTGTGTATTTGTCTAAATGGATAACCATTGTCGAAGTCAGCAAATTGGATAAAGTCATTTCAATTAAAGTCTAGCAAACTTGGTTGTCTTTGTCTGAAAAGATGCGTACGGTACGCTACGACGTACAAGGGCACGCTACGGCGTGAAAGGGCGTACGCATCCACTACACGTGGCAGCAACAGTAATCGGTCTTTTACCACATATTCGCACAAACACGCATACTTATAAAATAGTACACATTAATGGTAGTTGCAACACATAGTCAGTTATGTCGAAATATAGTAGTATTTATATGTTATATCAGAGTTACATGCATATTAGTGAAATACACGGAATGGGTTAAAGGAATAACATCATGAGTGGTATCATAATGAACCTTATTACATATCCTACTGTTTGGTTCACTCTGCGAGGGAATCGCAGAGTGCATACGCAAGTTATGAATGATAGGGAATTATGAACTACTTAAGACTAAGGAATCCTGGCGGGAAGAGCAGAGCATACCCCCTGCAGAGATGACCCCCTCCTTTGGATTCCTTAGGATGAACCAGCCAATGATTGACGACCCCTTGGACATTCCTGAGACCCGGACCAATAGATGCAAGCTATACCATCTTCATTGTATTACTGTATTTGATTGTGTATATAAGCAGCAGCTTGTGATCCAGAGTGCAGACATCTTGTCCCCAGACTTCAGGATTGAATGACTGCACTGGATCCAGAGCGCTTGCGATAAGTAACGGCTGTATTTACTATTACTTCGCTTGAGCATATATATATTCTATTATTTGCGTATAAATCTCTGTGCTTTGGAAACACAACTCGAGGTTCGACAATCGTTATTGGTTAGCGACAATACGCACATAACTATTTGGGGGCTCGTGAGCTTTGGAGGTTTCGTTGCCGATGATACGCAAGACCAACGGATTTCGGTTCCTCAACAAAGGGTGGAGATGCGTCATAAACTGGTAAGAACGCATGGTGTTCAAAACCTGAATTTTACTCTGTGTTGCGAAACCGAATGTCCGTTTTGCATTATCTAGGGCACGCTAACTAGAACCTAGGGACAAAAGAGAAAACTGTTTCTTTTTTCTGTCATTGTGCGTTTTAACTGTATTGCATTGCTTAGCGTATGTGTATTTCCTGCTGTGCGTACGCGAACTTCCGGTAGACTTGCCACGTGGTTAAACAATCGTTTTGATAGTTATTGTACATGTATAGTATAATTACTTGTGAAAGCCTCTGAGATATTATTACTGTTGTTGGGAACTTTTGATTTTCTGCGCAGAAAAGGTGTATAGTGTGTGATGTTGTAACGTAGATACACTGTTTTATTGTGGATTGTGCTCAGTTGCTGTCTGACGAGGCGGATTGCCCAACTGAAGGACGGTATACAGGGCAGGTATACCGAATGCGAAAACCGGGTTTTCGCAAAGCGCTACCAATAGATCGCAAGGTTTGCTAATAATTAGTATTGGTAGGCAGTGCGATCCGATCGCACAGTTAGTGCGAATTGGTGAAGCAGTTAGGAGGAATTATACTGGAAAGGCAGGTTGATTGTATTAACTTGCGCTCCCAGCGATAATAAACTCAGCAGATTTTTGTGGTTGAGCCAGGGTATCGAGGAGCTGATAGCCCTTGGGGCCCACAGTGATATTTCTGTATTAGGGATCCTCGCCAGGGGCGAGAAAAGCGAGTGAACGCGACTAAAGGAAATACGTTCACCGAGCATTATAGATCTCTAGCGGTTGGAGTTTAGCAACAGAGTTGAAATTATTAGGTGGAAAGAACAGAGCATTGCGGTGTGTCTGTAGTTCACATTTGGCCGGAAGGAACAGAGCATTGCGGTGTGTCTGTGTTCCGGGTAGAAGGTATATTGTTCAACATGGGTGCTAAGCATACGCTAGAGATGGTCAGTGTACTGCCTAAGGAAGGCCCTATTGGTTCAGCGAAGTTTCTCATGTGTAAGAAATATGGTGCATACGCAACTGTGTATTGTGACACGTGGGTCAAGATGACCAAAACTTGTGATAGGCCTTTCCCAACAATAGGAAGTTTTAATGCAGAGGTACTAAATACCATAAAAGATAAAGTATGGTTGATTACCTCAACGAAAGTGAGGAATAAACATAATGATTGTTTAAAATTGTGGCAAATGGAAAGTAACACGTGGCAGAGCAGCGAATGCAAACCGGAAGTAGGCGTGACGAAAAGCGCGCGCAAGGCGGATGTAACCGTTGCGAAGCGTGGCGAACTCAGCGCAAGCGCGCCCCCGCCACATTTTGTGGCGGGAGGGGTAAGTACAGCCGTTGTTAAAACTGAAAATAGAAAAATTGCTAAGTTGTATCCTGTTTTAAACCAGTTTAAATCAAGTGTATCTGAAAGTGAAGATGAACCCACTGTGATTTCGGCCATTGCCCATGCCGTTAGTGTACTAGAGGCTTAGCGCAAGTATAAGAAAATGGCTGAGATAGGTGAGAGTAGCGTGATCACTAGGAGTGAAAGCGTTCTAAATCTAGGACCAGTAAATCCTGTAGTGTCTCCTGAAGTCAGTGTACCAGAGGGTGCGTTCCCGGTCCGCACAATATCAGTTCCCAATGGGAAACCGGATAAGGATGGTGTAGTTCCTTTAAGAAATGTTACAATGCATTGTCCCTGGACTAGATCAGAATTACGTTCCATTATGACTGAATTCCCAGATCCTAGAAAAGAGTTGGCTAAATGTCAGAAATTTGTTAAAGACTTAGGGAATGCTCACGAACCAACCAGTAAGGATTGGCGGGTAGTGTTGAGGGCGTGTCTTCCTCCCAATACTAACATACAAAAATTTATTGAAGATTGTTTGTTGGAGGAAGATGACACCTTGACTGATGAGATTAACCAACGGAATATAGAACAAATTGTCAAACACTTAGCCATCTGTTTTCCAGTAGTAGTAAATTGGAGTAAGATTTTCACCATTAAACAAAAGGATAGTGAAACTGCCTCAGATTACTTTGCTAGAGCTATAATAGCGATCGCACGATTTACTGGGATATCCAACATAAGTGAGGACCCACACCACAGAGAGGTAGCTGTAGGGGTACTGATGGATGGCCTTAGAGAAAATTTAAAGACGAGAGTACAAACCACATTACCTAATTGGAGAGGCGTCACGGTAGACTCTCTTAGGGAGTCTGCTGTGGAGCATGACAAAAACCTTTTTAGAAAAAGGGAGGAGAAAAGTGATAGGTTAATGATGGTAAGTATACAGGCTCTAGAAGGGGTGCATACACGACCACCAGCATACAACCCATATAACAGGAAACCTAAAGTGATCAGGTGTTTCAACTGTAACAAGGAAGGACATTACGCTAGAGAGTGTAAAAAGGAAAGACTCAATACACAGAAAGGTGGGTCACATAGATATCCTCCAAGGAGGGATTCACATAGACTAGAAGACTCACATCTACCCGCGCATATTACGGCAGAAAATGCTGCGCGGGAAATCAATAGTCAGCGGTAGGGGTCAGGTCATACCTGTAGTCTACAGCCAGTGAGGTTAACTGAGAGTCAGAGTGAAGAACCAACAATGATAGTTGACATAGCTGGTAGGAAACAAAGTTTTCTTGTAGATACGGCCTGATCTGTGATAACCTCTCCTTTCAACCTACAGGTGACCAGTAAAACTATTCCAGCTATGGGGGTAACGGGAAAAGTGTTACATTATCCTCTAACTAAACCCGCCGAAGTTACTATCGGGCCTCTGCATACTAAGCATTCGTTTCTCTTGGCTGCAGCGGCTCCTACTAACTTGCTAGGGAGAGACTTGTTATGTAAAATGGGATGTGTCATATACTGTACTTCTGATGGTGTGTTCTTAGATATGCCGGAGAAGGTCGCACATGAGGTACAGGATATATTGGACACCCCTCAAAGGTTAATGTTACACTCTACTGTTATAGAACAAAGTCCATCTCAAGTAAAGGGGATGTTGCTGGGAATACCAGGTTCCCTATGGACCAGAGATGGACAGGACACTGGACTGATGGCAAACGTAGCCCCTGTCATGGTCAATCTAAAAAGTGGTAGGATAGCTCCAAAAATCCCACAGTATCCATTAAAACCGGAGGTAGAACTAGGGGTATATCCTGTTATTGAGAGGCTGTTACAACAAGGGATTTTAATTCGTACAGCCAGTACAGCAAATAGTCCCATTTTCCCTGTGAAGAAGAGTGGGGGGAGGGGCTATAGATTAGTCCAGGACTTAAGGGGAATTAACAAAGTTGTTGAGAGCCAATTCCCCGTAGTGCCGAATCCAGCTGTCATCCTCATGCAGATTCCACCGTCTGCCAGTCATTTTACTGTCATTGATCTATGTTCTGCTTTCTTTTCAGTCCCTCTTCACCCTGACTGCCATTCTCCTACAGGGGAGTGCAATACACATGGACCAGACTACCCCAGGGGTTCATTGACAGCCCCAGTATTTTCTCCCAAGCCTTACATGACTGTTTGCAATCCTTTCAACCCCACAATGGGTCTGTTCTAATTCAATATGTGGACGATTTGTTGTTGTGCTCTGATTCTTTTATGTCATGTTTGCATGATACTAAATTGTTGTTGCTTCATCTTTCACAAACAGGGCACAAGGTGGCAAAGGATAAATTACAGCCATGTCAGACTAAGGTCAAATACTTAGGACACTGCCTCACTAAGGGGCTAAGACACCTGACAACCGACAGAATGGAGGCCATACAACACATGACCCTGCCGCAGAGCCAGAAGCAGATTCGTACTTTCTTGGGGATGTGTGGATACTGTAGGTCCTGGATCCCAGGTTTTTCTATTCTGGCATTACCAGAGCCGTAACGACGGCGGTGCGGGCGGTGCGACCGCCCAGGGCGCGAGCCCAAGGGGGCGCAGCCGCCCGTTACCTGCCTATGTGCCCAGAAGAAACCACGCTCTAATCCAAGCAACAATTCATTCAGGGCATCAGAAGCAGTTCAGTGGAACGCATGTGCGTTCCACCGAAAGCAGGAAGTTCGGCATTTGGAACGCATTTGCGTTCCAAATGCCGAACTTCCTGTTTTCGGTGGAACGCACATGCGTTCCACTGCTTCTGATGCCCTGAATGAATTGTAACCTCCCGGATACACAACTTACTGACAATTCCCAGATACACAACTTACCAAAGTGTCCCCTGTATATCCTGCACGGTAAGGTTGTGACTTTTGTAGATCTTTGTTACAGATCAGTGATAGGAAACGGAGGGTAGTGGAGGGGGCTGTATGTGCCTGGGATCTCCCCTCCAGACAGGATTTAGTGAGAATAATATGAAGTTGCACTGACTTTCTTATAGAGAATTTATCTCTAATGCTTGCTACTGATAGTAAATGTAGAATTTAGCAGATTATATACATCCAATATGATTCAGATTGTTTTGGTGAAAGGGAAAGTTGATTTCCACCTCTATAAAAATCATGTATTCTCCCCTATAAAATATCCTGTTTTTGCTTCTGTCAGTGCCTTTATGATTAAGATCTCTCATGAGACAATGTCCCTTTGATTTTCCGGCTGTCTTCTAATATCAATAATTTGGTTTGTACTTTAATATAGAACCAGTGCCATATATCTATATAGATATAAATATATATACAAGCATTTAGTTTTCATGCATTTGCAAATATGTGTAACAGAATTTTTTCAGTAAAGTGCTAACCACACCCCCACATTAGGCTGGCCACACCCACTCGGTAAATGTCACGCCCACTTAGATGGGGGCGCCGGTGCCCTGTCTCGCCCAGGGCACTAAAATGTCTAGTTACGGCACTGGGCATTACCATTGCAGGAGCTAGTCTCTTCCTCAAAACCAGAGCGTGTTGTACACACAGAAGAGTCAGAGCAAGTGTTCTTTAACCTTAAAGATAGTCTGACAAGAGCACCTGCATTGGGAATACCTGATTATGAAAAGCCTTTTGAGCTATTTTGTACATAAGCTGATGGCTGTGCAGCAGGTGTCTTCGCACAGAAACATGGTGACACTAGCAGACCGGTAGCATACTACAGTGCACAATTAGACAATGTGGCAAGGTCACTCCCAACATGTCTCAGAAGTGTAGCAGCAACGGCCCTTTTAGTAAGTAAGAGCGAAGATGTACTATTAGGTCATAATTCAACCATCTATACACCCCATGCTGTATCAGCTCTGTTAAATTCAGCCCAAACCAGACATGTTTCTTCAGCTAGATTCACAAAATGGGAACTAGCCCTGATGGCACCCTCAAACATCACCATCAAACGATGTAACACCTTAAATCCAGCTACATACCTTCCGTATGTGTCTCAAGAGACACAAAGTGTGGGAGGTGAGGAGACCCTGGTTGATGATGAGTTAGGCAAGAATACTGACACGCATGACTGTATGGAACACCTGAATCAGACCTTTACTGCAAGGCCCGACATACGTGACACCCCCTTAGAAAATGTAGATTTTACGTTTTATACAGACGGAAGTTGCCATAGACAGACAGAGACAGGAGAGCTATGTACTGGTTACGCTGTTGTAGACGATCAGGATGTGGTAGAAGCTGAACCCCTTGGTCCACCTCACTCAGCCCAGGTGGCGGAACTAGTAGCACTAAGGAGAGCGTGTGAATTGGCAGAGGGTAAATCAGCCAATATATATACTGACTCTAGGTACGCCTTCGGGGTAGTGCACGATTTTGGGGCCCTTTGGCGTCTTAGAAACTTTACGACAGCAGCAGGTACACCAGTGGCACACTCACAACACATAAAAGGACTTCTGACAGCGATACAGTTACCCAGAAAAGTAGCCGTCATAAAGTGCAAAGCCCATACCTTTGAAGAAGACCCAGTGTCATTGGGCAACAACAGGGCAGACAAAGCGGCTAAATGGGCAGCAGGGCAACCTATGACTGTATCGACCGAGACTATGATGGTTTTTCAGACATTAGACATGCAGAAATTAATTGAAATGCAAGATTTGTGTTCCCTGCAGGAGAAGGCGGTCTGGAAGGCGAAGGGATGTGGTCAAGAGTCCTCAGGACTCTGGAGGGATGGACAAGGTAAGCCTGTAGCTCCCCGAACATACTATCCAAGCCTGGCTGAAGCAGCACACGGCCTGACTCACCTGGGTAAAGAAGGTATGTGCAAACTGGTGAGAGCATACTGGTGTGCTCCCGGATTTTCCTCTCAAGCTGGTAAGAAAGCAATGTCATGTCTTACTTGTTTGAGGAAAAATGTTGGGAAAACTATTCCAACTGAGCCATCCCACATCCCTCCTACAGACGGACCTTTTCAGGTAATACAAATTGACTATATCCAATTACCACCGTGCAGGAATCTAAAGTATGTGTTAGTGTGTATTGATGTGTTTTCCGGTTGGGTAGAAGCATATCCGGCAGCCACTAATACTGCTGTGTTCACTGCAAAGAAAATTGTACAAGACTTTGTGTGTAGGTTCGGTATCCCTAGAATCATTGAAAGTGATAGGGGCACCCATTTTACTGGTGATGTCTTCCAAAATATGTGTAAACTCATGGGAATCAGTAGCAGACTTCACACCCCTTACCGACCACAAGCCAGTGGTAAGGTGGAGAGAGTAAATGGTACTATAAAGAACAAACTAGGTAAGATAATGGCTGAAACTGGGTTGGCATGGCCTGAGGCTTTGCCGTTGGTCCTCCACAGCATTCGAACCACTCCTAGACCTCCTCTTAATCTGTCCCCCTTTGAGATACTGTTCGGACGACAACCTCATTTGATCGTGAGTCCACAAGACGACTTAAAGTGTAATAATGAAGTGACTGTACAATATCTTATAAGAATGAGTAGACAGCTGAAACAACAACAACAAAAACTAAAAATGCTGTCACCTGGTATGCCAGAGACGAACTGTCATGATGTTGAACCTGGAGACTATGTTATGATCCGCAATTTCTTACATTCAGGTTGTTTAACAGACCGTTGGGAAGGCCCGTACCAAGTGCTGCTGACCAGTACTACATCACTGAAGGTTGCAGAGAGAGACACTTGGGTCCATTCCACCCACTGCAGGAGAGTCCATAATCCGGAGAAAGTGCAAGACAAAACTCAGACCGACGACATAGAGCTGTCACTTGGGAGCCTGTTCCGGGAGACCTAAAGCCTGCAGTTGAGACACCTGAACCGATGGAGTGGCGGTTTTTGTTTTTCTTTTGTTCCAGGATTTTCCTTGTTTTTACTTTTTCTAGGACATTCTATTTTTGTGAAGGAGGATGGAGGACGGAGGAGAGTTCTGGGAGTGATACGGATGAAATGGAGGCCGAAGAAAAGCTTATAGGATATCCTGAGCAGCCCATTATCAAACTTGGTCCAGGGGTTATGAAAAGGTCTGCTAGCTCAGGAACTCGGAGGCAGTGTGAGGGGCTATTGTCTGATGGGTATTGTATCTGCAAGTTCTGCAACTCCCTAGTTGAAGAGAGATGCATCCAACGATGCCAGTCCCCCAGTACTCTGAGTATAGGCGGGCATCCTTTGGAGGATTATCACTCCCTGGTGGGTAAGGTGCTAAACCAAACCGAGTGTTGGGTGTGCTCTCACGTGCCTCAAGGGCAGCATAACATAGGACTAGTGCCATTCCCTCTAAACATATCCGAAGTACTCGAATTAAGGGGTGGGAGGCCCATCGAAGGGAGGTACAATAACACTAGGTCCCCTAGTCTGACGCTTCGACAATACTCCATAGGCAGATCTTTGCTGTGCCTAAACATATCTCATGCAAAGCGCCTGGAGAATTGGGAGGCTGACCTATCAGATCAGACAATGGCTCGCCACACTTATTTTAGAGAGAGACTCACAAGGTCACTACTAGGCAGGAATGTTGATGGAAGTCACAAGTTAGGGCGTATAACCAAACATAAGAAGGTATCCATTGGAAAAGTCTCTACAGATAAATGTGAAAATGTCATTAATGCCGACACGTGTCTAGAGCAGATGGAGACACTAGGCATGGGTAGTTTTATCAAAACTCTGTGTGATATAATTCATGGGCATACTGTTCCTTATGTTCTCCCTGATGATGTGTACTTTGTTTGTGGAAGGAAAGCTTATTCCTGGGTGACTCCGAGTTCCAAGGGCTTGTGTTTCCTAGCTAAACTGGTTCCTGAAATCATGACTATTACTCATGAAGAAATGGTAGATATTCACAAGACTACATCACCACCATACATACACACACAGTATGAACACCGTGGCAAGAGAAATATGATTCATGATTCCTGGTGAGGAACCCATAGCTACAAAATTGATTAGTGAAACTGCTAGTTTCCAAGTTATGGTTGCTCTAGATCTCACCAGGACCGCTCGGGGAACATTAAACTTTAAATATATCCAAGACCTAGCTAAATTAATAGATAATATCACCGAGATGTATGATGACACTTTCAGGTATACTGGAAGGGAGCTACAAGCGTACAAAAAGGAGTTGGTGCAACATAGACTGGTACTAAATTATCTCACCTCTATTACTGGTGGGTACTGTGTGACACTGGCCACCCAGTTCGGTGTCAAATGTTGCACGTACATTACTAATAATACTGATGACCTTAAAGAGGTTATAGACCGGAAGATGGATGAAATTTTGCAGCTGAAATGGGAATTTCGAAAGAGCCATAATTCTTCGTTATATGAGGTCGGGGAAAAGGTGGCGGGTTGGTTCTCATGGTTGAACCCAGCAAAATGGTTCTCCGGTCTGGGGGAGTGGGTACAGGAAATGATTGTGAGTGTAGGTAAGCTCCTTCTCCTTATACTGGGTGTCATCTTAGCAATTGGTTTAGTTGTCAAATGTGTTCCTACTGTGTTGAAGTGTGGAAAACGGTCTCATGGGAGTAACACTGAGAAAGAGACTGAAAGGGTGGTACCAGATACTGAGATCATGGTCTGTGAAGAAGTATTGTATAATCCTGAACTTGAAACGGTGATTGGGTGATAGTTTATTACACTATCAAAGGGTGTAACTGTCGAAGTCAGCAAATTGGATAAAGTCATTTCAATTAAAGTCTAGCAAACTTGGTTGTCTTTGTCTGAAAAGATGCGTACGGTACGCTACGACGTACAAGGGCACGCTACGGCGTGAAAGGGCGTACGCATCCACTACACGTGGCAGCAACAGTAATCGGTCTTTTACCATACATTCGCACAAACACGCATACTTATAAAATAGTACACATTAATGGTAGTTGCAACACATAGTCAGTTATGTCGAAATATAGTAGTATTTATATGTTATATCAGAGTTACATGCATATTAGTGAAATACACGGAATGGGTTAAAGGAATAACATCATGAGTGGTATCATAATGAACCTTATTACATATCCTACTGTTTGGTTCACTCTGCGAGGGAATCGCAGAGTGCATACGCAAGTTATGAATGATAGGGAATTATGAACTACTTAAGACTAAGGAATCCTGGCGGGAAGAGCAGAGCATACCCCCTGCAGAGATGACCCCCTCCTTTGGATTCCTTAGGATGAACCAGCCAATGATTGACGACCCCTTGGACATTCCTGAGACCCGGACCAATAGATGCAAGCTATACCATCTTCATTGTATTACTGTATTTGATTGTGTATATAAGCAGCAGCTTGTGATACAGAGTGCAGACATCTTGTCCCCAGACTTCAGGATTGAATGACTGCACTGGATCCAGAGCGCCTGCGATAAGTAACGGCTGTATTTACTATTACTTCGCTTGAGCATATATATATTCTATTATTTGCGAATAAATCTCTGTGCTTTGGAAACACAACTCGAGGTTCGACAATCGTTATTGGTTAGCGACAATACGCACATAACACCGTGCTACATCATAGGGGTTACCCCAGAGCCTTAATCCAGCTCTAGGCCAGGACAATATAAAAACAAGCCCTTTTGGTGGCAAAAACATCAGGTTTTTAAAGCAAACAGGCCTTTTACATTTTGATGAATCACATTAAATCCCATTATAATTAGCCAGGTATGTAAAAAAATAAAGAAAAACAAAGATATATATATATATATATATATATGTATATATAATATGGGCCGCTACATATGGGCCAGTGCTGTGTGCTTGCCCCCCGGGCTAAAGTCCGCCAGCCCTCCCCTGACTCCTCCTCTCCTCTATCTCATCTCACCTCAATTCAAACCGTCTACAATATTCCACATTTTCACTGTCCCTGCCTCCCTCCCAGGTTGCTTCGTCCATTACCCGCATATAATCCCACCCTAAAACTCCTAGTTCAGATACCCCAAGGGGACACACCCCCCTGATCCGTCCCTTTGGACCCACGCAATGCGTTTATTGGATGCCTCGCCGCGTTCCCCTGAAGCTGTTAGCTCCTTTGCTGACCTATGTACTCCCCCAGTACATAGTAACCTCTCCCGTTGTCGGCTTCACTGGTCCCGGCCTTTTTTGCCGAGTGACCCACTTCCTGCCCACCCCCCACTTTCCCTACCACTAACTTCTCCCCTTCTCCAACCGACCACATGAAACATTCAGATTTAAGCTCCTCGATCACCTTCCCAAACCCTTCCCCTCCATTAACCGACCACACTTTACCAGGCCCTCTCCTGAGCTCTTTCCTCCTCGCTGCACATGGGGCTTAGAGTTCTCTCATTTAATTTTAAAGGGCTGAATAGCCCTCAGAAAAGAGGTAAGCTTTTTATTACCCTCAAACTCTACTCGGGCGATTTAATGTTCCTACAAGAAACACATTTCCAACACAATTCCCATCCCGAACTCCGCTCAAAAGCATACCCTGATACACACCATGCATGCGATCACTCAACTAAAAAACGGGGAGTCGCAATTTTGTTTCCCCGCCACCTAACCTTCAAACTCATTGATTCCCTAGCATTGATAAGCAGACCTTATCTTAGTAGGCAAAATTAATAATAAACTTTGCACCCTGGTTAATCTTTACACTCCCAACCAAACCCAGAACCGCTTTTTTTCAAAACGAGGTGTCTTAGTGTCCCGCCTGCATCAGGGAGATCTTATCGTAGCGGGAGACTTTAATACTGTCTTGAATCATTCCTTGGACCGTTCCACCCCTGTGGCTGCACCCCCTGCCGCTTCGGACCCAAAGTCGCTCCTCAGTCTCATGAAATCCAAGCTTCTTTACGACTCCTGGAGAGTGAACGAACCGACTGCGCATGGCTATACTTACTACTCTCCACCCCATCATTCTTATTCACACATAGACATGATCCTGCTCAGCCATAATTTGGCACTGAGCCTCCAGGCGGCTCAAATTCACCCGATGATTTGGTCTGATCACACTCCCATTTCTATAGACCTCTGTGGCTTTTCAAACCGCCCCCGCCCCATGACGTGACGCCTCAATGACTCTCTAATTCACAACGCAGATATACTCTCTCAGCTCGGGGCTCGTCTCGAAGAATTCTTCAAACTCAACGACAGCCCAGAGATCTCTAGAACTACTCTTTGGACGGCTCATAAGGCGGTCCTGAGGGGACACTTACTCAGCATCGCCTCTAAGAAGAAAAAAGAAACTCTCACCTTGACTAACGATCTATCCTTTAAACTGCAATCCCTGGAAGCCCAACACAAGGCTACTCCAGTCCCTGCCACTATTCTAGCCCTCCGCGAGACCAAAGCCCAACTTGATCTCCTTCTTTCCAAACAGGTAACCAAGCACCTTAAATGGCTCCGACAATCCTTTTAGGAAAAAGGAGACAAGGCGGACAAAATCCTAGCGGCACGGCTTCGATCAGCCAGGATCCACAAAAATATTATATCAATCCGAGATTCCAACAACCAACTCCTACACGACCCCGCTGCTATCAGAGAAGCTTTCCAACAATACTATTCCGCCCTTTACAACCTTCCAGCCCCCCCCCCCTCCTCACAGCAATCCAACGTCACACTGATTTCAGATTTCATTGCTACATCTAAACTCC
Source organism: Mixophyes fleayi (assembly GCF_038048845.1). Classification (NCBI taxonomy): domain Eukaryota; kingdom Metazoa; phylum Chordata; class Amphibia; order Anura; family Limnodynastidae; genus Mixophyes; species Mixophyes fleayi. Next base: position 221,758,540 of record NC_134402.1, on the reverse strand, counting down.
CTAAGCTATCTCCTCAAGCCCTCCAACATCTTAATGAAGAAATCTCATTAGATGAAATCCAACTCGCTATAATATCACAAAAAAGTGGCAAATCCCTAGGCCCCGACGGCTATACAGCAGTCTATGATAAAAACTTTTTGAGCTTGCTTGCTCCCCACCTGCACTCTCTGTACAGTGGTGCCCTTTGGGGGACCCCCTTCCCACCTGAAATGCTCAAAGCCAGAATCGTAGTGATCCCAAAAGATGAAAAGGACCCACTTCATTGCGCCAGCTACAGACCCATCTCCCTCCTTAACCTGGACCTAAAGATATACGCAAAAATCCTAGCAAATCGCCTGAATTAATTCCTCCCATCATTGATCCACTATGACCAGGTGGGATTCCTTCCGGGACGCCAGGCAAGGGATAACACCAGGAGAGCCATTGATGTCATCCATATTGCAAACACCAGGAGATCCCCTACTATACTCCTCTCTCTGGATGCTGAAAAAGCATTTGATAGGATCTCCTGGGGTTTTATGAGAGCAGCTCTCGAGGCCTTTGGCTTCACTGGTGATTTTCTCACTGGCGTCCTGGCACTGTACTCCTCACCCTCGGCTAAAGTCCTGATCAACTGCACACCTTCAAATTCGATATACATCCGAAATGGTCCAAGACAAGGTTGCCCTCTCTCTCCCCTCATTTTCGCTCTAGTAATTGAGCCATTGGCCTCTCAAATCCGATCTAACCCCAACATTTGGGGCGTGCAGGTGGGGGGCATCAACTCTAAAGTGTCACTTTTTGCGGATGATGTCCTGCTTTTGCTTTCTCAGCCGGCCATCTCCCTCCCCAACCTCTATAAGATTCTCCAGTCTTACAGTGTGGTATCGAGCTACAAAATAAACGACACAAAATCAGAGGCCATGCTGATTTATGTCCCCCCTCGGGAGGCCGAGGTGTTACGATCCTCTTTCAAATTCAAATGGCAGACCAGGAAAATAAAATATTTGGGAGTCTATCTTACATCTTGATATGACCTCCTTTATCAGGAAAACTTCCCACCTCTATTTTCCAAAACACTATCTGATTTGGCTTCCTGGAACCGTCTTATCATCTCATGGCTGGGCAGGATCATAGCAGTTAAAATGAATATCATACCCAAATGGTTATATCTCTTCCAAACTCTACCAGTTGCTGTCCCCGCCACCCTCCTATCTAATATCCAGAAAGCTCTGACTCGTTTTATTTGGAATCACAGCCCCCAAGGGTCTCGCTCAATGTTCTGAAAAAGCCCATCTCTGGTGGTGGTAGGGGACTACCCAATATCAAGCTATATTATCTGGCTTTCCATTTCTCCCAAATTGCTGCATCATATGCCCCCTCGGGTTCCCCCTCTTGGCTTGATCTAGAGGTGGCATATATAGCTCTCCCTGATTCCACCCCGCTATGGGGTCTACCACCTATACACCGTCCCCCCCATCCAAATTGCATCCTACCACTAAATTTGACACCAAGATTTGGGATTCTTACTCTTTTAAACTAAAACTCACATCTGCCCTTTCCCCCCTGACTCCCATTTGGTTTAATCCTATATTTCCTCCTGGCATCTTCAAGGTGAGACACCACCATTGGACTCAAGCTGGCCTCAAATTCCCATCAGATTTCTCGAAACAAGGCCAATGGCTCCCACTAGCAGAACTCCAGCCTCGCCCCCAACTCGAATGCTTAACCCTTTTGAGTTCTTTCAAATCACCCATTATTTATGATCCCTACCACCCAAATATTTACTACGTCCCCTCACCCCATTCGAAAACCTTTGCAAACTTCACCCCATGGATAAGGGTATGATATCACAACTTTATAATATCTTTCTTCAATCCACTATTCATCCACAACTCAAGCATGAAGCTGACTGGGAGATGGATCTTGCCCCCCTCCATAGGCAAACCGAGGGGGGGGTTTCCTAGTGCCTGGAAACCCCCCTCTCAGCCTGGGGCACTGTATAATTGAGGTGGCTGGACCCTGCTCCCGCTTCACACGACTCTGCTTGAAAAGGGAGAGCTGCGTGCACCTAACAGTAGTGCATGCAGCATTGCCCATGTATGTTATAGGGATAGGAAGAGTTGGAGAGCAGCCAAGCACTGTCTACAATTATAGCCACGCCCCCATGCATGCTGGTCACGCCCACTGGCGAGTGGTGTGGAAACCCCCCTCTACAAATCCTGCGTTTGCCCCTGCCCTCCCTGTATGAGGAGGCCTGGGAGGACATGAGACTGGGGATAGCCAAAAGCTCCATATCGACTAGACTAAAGAAACATCCTATAAAATGTATTATTGCTTGTATTATACCCCCACCCATCTTCATACAATGTTTCCCTCCTCATCACCTGACTGTTGGCGGGGTTGTGGCCACAGGGGATTAATGCTACACATCTGGTGGACTTGTCCAGTTATTGCTCCCTTCTTGGACACGATCCATGGCTTTATCAACACTCTATTTGAGGCTCCCGTAGCGAAGGACCCTTGGATTTTTCTCCCTTGTTACCCTCCTCCAGACGTTTATAAATTTTCTAGCAAACTGACCGCACACATCCTTACAGCCGCCAAATCCCTTTTAGCCCTTAATTGGAAACTCGGCTCTTCTCCATCTCTCTCTGCCCTTAAAAAGCAAAGTTGGCATGTGGCAGCCATGAAAGAGATTACTTACTACTTACACGATAGAGGTTACGCTTTCAACCAAGTGTGGACTCCTTGGCAGTTCGCAGAACGTTCATTCCCCTCTGGCCTTTAATGATTCCGTTGTGACCCATGTGCGGCGAGCAGGACTCTGCTCCTGTACCGCCATCTCCTGATCCTCTAACATTTACATTTTTACCTTCTTTCTGATCACACTCCTGCACCAACCTTTGTGGTCTTCCCTTCCTTTTCCCTCCTTTTACCCCCCCCCCCCATTATACTTTTGCATTTTTGTCTCTAACAATTACACGAAAGCAAAAAAAGAAAATAGGGTCAATATATGTTTCAAGTTGTTGAAGGACACTTTCTCTGGACTCGATTACAATGTTAATGTCCTTCCATGTATACATTGTAAACTCTTGACTTCGTATTGTATACACCTTTTGTTGACTGACCATTAAAAATAAAGAATTTAAATAAAAAAAAAAAGATAGCCTGACTAGAGCATCGAACTTGGGAATGCCTGATTATGAAAAGCACTCTGAGTTATACTGTACAGAAGCTGATGGTTGTGCAGCAGGTGTCCTAACACAAAAACATGGTGACGCTAGCAGACCGGTAGCATACTACAGTGCACAATTGGAAACTGTGGCAAGATCACTCCCAATGTGTTTAAGAAGTGTAGCAGCAACTGCTCTTCTGCTAAGTAAGAGCGAGGACGTAGTATTGGGACATGATTCAACTGTCTATACACCACATGCGGTATCTGCTCTGTTGAAATCAGCTCAAACCAGACATGTCTCTTCAGCAAAGTTCACAAAGTGGGAACTAGCTCTGATGGCACCTACAAACATCTACATCAAACGGTACAATAGTTTAAATCCAGCTACATACCTACCATATGTGCCTCGAGATGCACAGAAGGTGGGAGGAGAAGAGATTCTGGTTGGGGATGAGTTTTGCAGGTAGTAGTTCATGAGGGTAGTACATGATTTCGGGGCCCTTTGGCGTCTTAGGAACTTTATGACAGCAGCAGGCACACCGTAGCACATTCACATCACATAAAAGGACTCTTGACAGCGATACAGTTATCTAAGGCAGTAGCTGTCATAAAATGCAAAGCCCACACAAACGAGGAAGACCCGGTGTCAGTGGGCAATAGCAGGGTGGATTAAGCTGCCATATGGGCAGCAGGGTTACCTGTAAATGTATCAACGGACAAAATGATGGTTTTTCAGACAACAGACACACAGAAATTAATTGAAATGCAAAATTTGTGTTCCCTACAGGAAAAGGCGGTCTGAAAGGCGAAGGAATGTGGTCAAGAGTTCTCTAGACTCTGGAGAGATGGACAAGGTCCGTGGCTCCCAGGGCATATTACCCAGGCCTTCCTGAGGCAGCACATGGTCTGACTCATCTGGGTAAAGAAGGTATGTGTAAGCTGGTTAGAGCATAATGGTGTGCACCAGGCTTTTCTTCTCAAGCCGGTAAGAAGGCAATGTCTCTTCTTACTTGTTGGAGGAAAAATGTCGGGAAGACAATACCAACTGAACCATCCCATATCTCTCCTACAGATGTGCCTTTTCAGGTAATACAAATTGACTATATTCAATTATCACCTTGCAGGAATTTCAAATATATATTAGTTTGTACTGATGTGTTTTCTAATTGGGTAGAGGCATTTCCAACTGCCACTAATACTACTGTTTTTGCTGCTAAGAAAATTGTTCAGGAATTTGTATGCAGATATGGTATCCCTAGAATCATGGAAAGTGATAGGGGTACCTACCAGTGATATCTTTCAGAACATGTGTAAACTTATGGGAATCAATAGCAGACTTCATACTCCTTACCAACCACAAGCCAGTGGTAAGGTGGAAAGGTTAAACGCTACCATTAAGAACAAAATGAGTACGATAATGGCTGAAACTGGGTTGGCGTGGCCAGAAGCTTTGCCACTAGTCCTCCATAGCATCACCAGTGCAATGAATGCAGCATTGTCAGACAGGCCGAGTTGAAACAAGAGAAGCGCAGTACCACGGGGAGAAGACAAAGAGTAATCAGGAACGGTCCAAGGGTCAGTATCAGCATGGGCAGTGAAGTACAAAGGGAGATCCGGAAGAGTAGTCAAACAAGCCAAGGTAATTCAAACACAGGAAACAATCAGGAGCAAAGATATGCTGGAGCAGGGTAGAACCAATACTCTGGCACCAGAGTGTGGTTTAAATAGATAGCAGGAAATGGGCAGAAGGAGGATTTCCGGCGATCAGACTCAGCTGATCGCCGGGTAGCATCTCCGTTGCCTAGGCAACCAGGCGGCGCATCGCGCATGCGCCGCGATCACGTGAATGCGTCCCGCTGCCTAGCAACGGGACGTGAATTGCGGGCAGAGGGCGTCTGTCTCCGGCACCCATAGGAGGTTCCTGACACCATAATTCTTCACTGTACGAGACAAGAGAAAAGGTAGCAGGATGGTTCTCGTGGTTGAATCCTGCAAAATGGTTCTCAGGTCTAGGGGAGTGGGTACAGGAAATGGTTGCTAGTATAGATAAGCTCCTTATTCTTATATTTGGTGTCATTTTAGTAATTTGCTTATGTGTCAGATGTGTTCCTACTGTGTTAAAGTGTGGAAAACATTCTACTGAGGTAAACACTGAAAATTATACTGTAATGGTGATGAGAAGTACAGGTATCATGGTTGACGAAGAACTGCTTTATAATCCTGAACTAGAAAGCATAATTAGGTGATAGTTTTGTGCACTATCAAGGGTGGAGCTGTTGAAGTCAAATTATTGGATGTCGTCGTTTCAAATTAATAACCATCAATCTGATTGTCTGTCTGAAAATATGCAAATAGCACGCAATGGCGTGAAAGGGCGTATTTAACCACAACACGTACGAACACTTCTCCACACATTTACACTTATACATTCACTTGTAATTAGTTCACCTTAAAATAGTTCCAACATAAAGCCATTTATAATCAAATGTAATAGAGTTTATAGTTAAATATAATAATGTTAAATACACTTTAGAGAGATCTAAGGTTCAGGATACAGGAAACATATCATGTCTAGTATCATTCTAATTCCCTATTTATCCTCAGACACCCGTTTCTATCGCCTAAGAGATCTCACCCTGCGTATGTGAGTTATGCATTATAGGGAATAAATTAACAGAATGTTATTGTGTGTGTAATGCAAATAGACCAGTTTGAACCAGCTGTTCGGCGGAAAGATTAGTATGCATCTGTTGGAGAGCTGACCCCCACTTTTGGAGGGCATCGTTTGAACTGACCAAGGACCTGCATTTTACTGGACTGTCCTGAAGCTTGAACCAATGGAAACATGCCAAATCACCTCAATTGTTTTCAATGTAACACCAACTGTATATAAGCAGGAGCTCTGGGACCAACAGACAGTCTTCTTAACCATAGACTTCAGGATTGAATGACTGTATTCTGGATTCAGGGTGGCTGCGTATGTAATCGGCTGTACTTATTTTATTGAACTGTTATTCTGTTACTTTTTGCTTTTAAATCACATTGTGAGTTGGAACCACACTATTCAAAGTGGACAATTTTCATTGAATAGCGACTAGACGAACATAACAAGTGCCTCTGAAGCATTGGACATGCCTGTGACACATGACTATACCTCCTTATCACTGTGGGGTGTGCAGGCTTGTCCTGAGTCTCCAACTTAAACAATTGGGAATTATGCAAATATGTACTGTACACTGGGCAAATCATCTCTCTATACTTACAATATTGCATCATGCAAATAGTAGTGACAAGATAGTCACTGTAATACAAGACATTAGAGAAGAATGTGCAAATAATACATTACATACACTTTCTGCAAAGCCATTTAGTAGACCTGTCTAAGAAGAGGTTAGTAAATATTTGAGTATTTTTCTGTAGGCTGGTATTTGTAAACATTCCTTTGACTTTGTATGTGGTATCCAAGAGCAGACAACATGTACATACGTAGGTTTAGGGATTATCTCTGGATTCTTATGAGCATATTTAACAAATACCATTTTTTTGCCACAGTCATTTTCATTCCTTATCACAATGTAGTGTCCTGTTGGCACAGCAGTCACGATAAACAGCTGTCCAGGTGACAACCTATCTCTTCTATGGTCACTATCGCAAAGTAGCAGAGGCGGTACTTAAATTTGCAATGGTCCAACAAAAACGATAGATTACAGAGGGATTAGGGGTTTGTTAAATAGGTCCCTTAATTTAAAGAGCAATATTTCTTGAAAACAATTTTGTGTCTGATGGAAGTGACATCACTGCCATCCAGTTGCCAGCCAGGAAGTGCTGGCTGACAGGAAATACCTGGCAGTCATTTTCATTTCTCAGTATATACCACATAGTAAAGACATGTTTCACAGCTCTCTTCTTCTTGATTTGAACTCAGACAGTTCTATATGGTGTCAGAAGGTTGGCTCTGATTGCACAAGGTCTCCTACGCGTAGATCCACTTGTTTTTGACTATGCCATTGTGGGAAAACTAGTTTCATAACACCTTAACCAGTCTGTCCCTCGTTTCTCACAATATGTAGATTATAGCATGTACTTTTTATAGCCCTTGCTTTTGTTCCCCAGCTCAACAGAGTACAACTGTAGTGTCTAATTACATGTGGATAAGGTGACATTGTAGCTCATTGTAAATATGTATATTGTTTATTGTATGTTGTTGATATTGCATGGAAGCTGTTAGCCATTGTCCTTAAAGTGAAGCCAGGTGGGATATGGGTAGGGATCAGGTTGCAAGATACTTGTGACGGGGAAGGATAATTAGTATCCATTGTTTTCACAAGACTACTCCAGACATTTGGTCTACAATCTACAATCTAGCAGGGGAGTGCCTGTTGAAGTACAGCTTATCTCCACTCCCCTCTCTAACCCCCTAGTCCAGGACCCATCAATGTTTAACAAGGAGAGACCCAGGGGTTTGCTCAGGGAGGGGAAAACACTGTGGAAATTAGACCCTAGATATAAGGAGCCACTCCAGGGGGAGGGAGGTGATGTACATTCTGGGAATGGATGGCTGGAAGCTGCAGGGTGGCTGGTAGCTCTACCAGTGAAATACACCAGCAGATCCATGGGTCGTCAAGTCTGGACAGCCAAGTGACTGTAACTCCTTAAGCTAGTGGGGCAAGGGACAAATGATGTGGTGAACCTGCCGGACATTTATTTACTGTGTGTACATAATATTCTAGTGACTGTTTTTGTTACAATAAATGTACTGTTGTACTTTTCTAACTGCATTTGCCTGAGTGACTAATAAGAACTTTAGAAGGTACTAGGTAGGCTTCCCTGGCCTAGAAAGGCACCCTTGTGTGGCTAGCCAGAGTGAAGTTGGTAGCACTGGGCCAGAAAACCCAGTATCTTCACAGCCTTCGCGGACGCATGGCTCAAATCCAAGATAGAATGGCATGTATACTGCTGTGATGGACTATCAGACAAATTAAAAAAGGTACAGATATACACCCAGCTCAATTTAGCTGGTGCTGAAGCTGTAGAGGGGGAGTGTTTAGGAGGATCCAGACACACTAATAAAAAAAATTGATGAGATATGCTTACCGGTGAAAAATGTCATAATGGACAGGCATGCATTTAACATTGCTGTGCAGAGCCCCTCTGAAAGCATCCAGTCATATGCTGCCAGACTGAAACTATAAGTGAATTAATGTGAATATGGTTACTTATCAAGTGAGTTTATCAGGGACAGAATTGTGTGTGGGACTTATGATGTTGTCACTCGTACACATCTCCTGTGGGAGAAGACACTGACACTGGACACTGCTATACACATATGCATGTTACATGAGCAGTCCCACAAAGTGCAATCGAGTTGAAAAAAGAGCCTGTTATATGTCACCTCCGGTAACACAAGTAGCAACAAACACGCTGTGTGAATTGCGGCGGTCGCGATTCCTATGAACATCACAAATGTCCTGCTTTCAATAAACACTGCAATGCCTGCGGTAAACAAAATCACTTTGCTCGCTGGTGCAGGTCCAAGCCCAAAGCTGATGACAGACAACACTAGAGTGCACGTTCCAGCAGCCTGTCGCGCCGAGTCCATATGGTAGATACACCGCAAGAAAACAATCCTGACACCAGTCTTCACTGTGAGAGGGCTGAAAAGGGTGAAATATTTACCACCATAGTTGAGAAGGAGACAAATAACGGCATCAAAATTAAAATTGACACTGGCGCCAAATGTAATGTCATATCACGTGAACTCCTCCAACACACAAACCCCAAGACACCTATTGTCACGGGCACTAGGAGTCTTTACCCAGGGATCACCAGATGATAGGCTTACCAGAGCAGTATAGGTGGTAATATGGTACTCTGGTAGCAGGGTGATCACGGAACAGGAAATAGCAGATGATGAGATGCTCAGGAAAGTCTATGACTAGCAGCACTGGCAATATGGAGGTAATAATACACGAGGAACTGTATGGACAAAGGACACGTGAAGGTAGTCAGTGGTCTGCGATAGCAAGTTGTACCACTGCTATAGTGAGGAGGAATGTCCAACAGAAACAAGGAGGTGATGAGAGTCAGCGGTCTGCGGATAGCAAGTTGTACCGCTGTCTGAGTGAAGGAATGGAATCCAAGTGGAGGTATCCGGGGAGTCAGTGGTCTGCGTTAGCAAGTTGTACCACTGAATATATATGTGAGGAGGTGCACGGGGAGAGACTGCAACACAAGATATACACGGGCACCTTAAACTTGATCCACAGTAATATGCACAATATATATATATATGACTGAACAGCACTGCAATAATAGAAAGTCTCTTTAAGTAATCCGGCACGAGATAACACAGTCAAAGATGGCAATAGACTCAGCAGATAGCAAACTCCAGAGGAGAACCAACACAGTCCAGCAAGATATGCAATACACCAGCACAGTCAATGAGAAGTATGCATACCGTGGTTCAGAAGCAGGCAGTCAGACAGGAGTGCAGAGATACCTGAGCGGCAGGAGGCCGGCAGGATACAAAGTCCCTGGATGGGTGAAGCGGTGGTCTAGTAGGTGCAGCGCACAGGTAGGTAGACCAGCAGGGAAACAAGTATACAGGAATCAGTAGAGCGTGGAACTGGACTCCTGGAGGACCCTGGAGAATGGCGATGGTCTAGCAGAGGGGTAAGTAGAGAGACACGAATCCAAATGCTGACAGGCGGGTAGAGACCAGCGGGAACACAGTAAAGCGTGGAGAGCGGATCAGCAGTAGATGGACGAGTAGAGCTGAGGAGTAGCAGCAGCAGGTCTCTGCGGACACACGGAGGTAGCCAATAGCAACCAGCAGGTGCAGTAACGATGGGACTCGAGAGAGCAGAGTAGAACTGGAACTGTTGATCACGGAGAGTAGCGGATAGCAATAGTGGCAGCAGTCTCAAGGAAACACGGGAGAGTTGAGATGAACTGAAGACTGAAGCGCCCAGAGGCAGCGGATAGGAATCAGCCAAACAGTCACGATGAAACACAGACGAGTTGCAGGTTGAAGACTGTAGTGCACGGAGGCAGCGGATAGGAATCAGCTAACAGTCACGATGAAACACAGACGAGTTGCAGGTTGAAGACTGTAGTGCACGGAGGCAGCGGATAGGAATCAGCTAACAGTCACGATGAAACACAGACGAGTTGCAGGTTGAAGACTGTAGTGCACGGAGGCAGCGGATAGGAATCAGCTAACAGTCACGATGATGAACAGGTGAGTGGATGTGGATTGAAGACTGTAGTGCACGGAGGCAGCGATAGGAATCAGCTAACAGTCACAATAATATATGGTAGAGTTGAAGTGGTTAGAAGACTGTAGTGCACGGAGGCAGCGGATAGGAATCAGCTAACAGTCACGATGATACACAGGAGGGTAGAAGTGGTATGGGAACCACAGTAGTAGAAGTGGTTTGGAAACCACAGAGGTAGAAGTGGTTTGGAAACCACAGGAATCAGCAGCGCTGAATACACGAGGAAACACAGGAACACCTTCAGAGACTCATGGGGAATGAGACTCCAAGATCAGGCAACGTGGTGATGACCACAGGTGCTTAATATAGGGAGTGTTGCCTGATCTGCCAATTAAGTTAAAGGAACATACACTGAAGGATTAGAAAGGGCTGCGCATGCGCAGTCCCCTCAGGATGGAGGACGACCACGGTTCCTAAATGTCCGGGAAGAAGCACTCACAGTCCGGTGAGTGACAGTACCCCCCCTTTTAAAGGTGGGCACAGAACGCCTCGAACCGGGCTTGTCCGGATTTTTGGAATAAAACTTCTTCAGAAGGGCAGGAGCATTAAGATCTTCAGCTTTGATCCATGAGCGCTCTTCAGGACCAAAGCCCTTCCAATGGACGAGGAAATGAAGAACTCCTCGCGAAATTTTTGCATCCAATACCTCAGTAATCCTGAAATCCTCCTCCTGATGAACTTGAACTGGCTGCGGTGCTGAGGGAGGAGTCGAGAAATGGTTGATGATGAGAGGTTTGAGCAAGGACACATGGAAGGCATTGGAAATCCGAAGATTCTTAGGAAGAAGAAGTTTAACACATACTGGATTGATAACTTGAATGATCCTATATGGACCAATAAAACGAGGGACGAATTTCATAGATGGGACCTTCAACCGAATATTTTTGGTAGATAACCAGACACGATCTCCAATTTTTAGTGGTGGAATAGCCCGCCTCTTCTTATCTGCGAAAGACTTATATTTGTTAGATGTCTTCTTTAAACAGGTTTTGACCTGAGACCAGATATTTTTGAAGGTCTGACAAGCAGTCTCCACCGCAGGAACTTGGGTGGGCGGGAGGGCAGGAAATTCCGGAAAAGACGGATGGTGACCGTAGACCACAAAGAATGGAGTTTTGGATGATGACTCATGGTACATGTTGTTATGGGCGAATTCAGCCCAAGGAAGCAATTCTACCCAATTGTCTTGATTGGCTGAAGAGAACATCCTTATAAAAGTCTCAAGATCTTGATTGACTCGTTCCGTTTGTCCGTTAGATTGCGGATGGTAAGAAGATGAGAGTGCTAATCGTATGCCCAAGGTTTTACAAAGGGCCCGCCAGAATCTGGAAACGAATTGTACTCCTCTATCTGACACAATCTCAGACGGACATCCATGGATGCGGAAGATTTCTTTAATGAAATGTTCAGCCAGGGTAGACGAGGAAGGTAAACCAGACAGAGGGACGAAATGAGCCATCTTCGAAAATCTGTCTACCACTACCCAAATAGTATTGTGATTCTTACTTGGTGGCAAATCAGTAACGAAATCCATACTAATATGGGTCCAAGGCTTGGACGGAATGGGTAGTGGTCGCAGCAACCCTGCTGGAGTTCTGCGGGAGGATTTGAACTGAGAACATAACTCACAGGAAGCAATAAACTCTTTGACGTCTCTCCTCATTGAAGGCCACCAGTAACTTCGAGAGAGAATCTCAAAGGTCTTGTGTTCACCGGCGTGTCCAGAAAAACGAGAGGCATGGAACCACGAAAGGATTTTCCTCCTCAGAGTAGGAGGCACGAGGGTCTTCCCAAATGGTAGCATTTTGGTGGATGAAGCAGCCAGTGAAATACATTTGGGGTCTAGAATAGCATGGTTAGGAACCTCTTCTACATCAGAGGACGTCACAAAAGCTCGAGATAGAGCGTCAGCTTTCTTGTTCTTAGCGGCTGGTTTGAAGGTTATAATTAATTCAAAATGGGAAAAGAAAAGAGACCATCTTGCTTGACGAGGGTTCAAGCATTGGGCAGATTGCAGATATGACAAGTTCTTATGATCCGTGAAGATCGTCACCGGATGGCGAGCTCCTTCCAACAAGTATCTCCATTCCTCTAATGCAGCTTTGATGGCCAGCAACTCCTTGTCCCCGATTGTATAATTTTTCTCTGCGGGCAGAAGACCCCGAGAGTAGAAGGCACAAGGATGTAATTTTTGTTGCTCCGAGCGTTGGGAGAGAATGGCTCCTAAGCCCACATTAGAGGCATCTACTTCTAGGAAGAAGGGGAGTGTCACATCAGGCTGTCGAAGAATGGGAGCAGACGAGAAGGACTCTTTGAGAATTTGAAAGGCTTGGAGAGCCTCAGATGACCATTGCTTAGTATTAGCCCCTTTCCGAGTCAGGGCCACAATAGGAGATGCAATGGATGAAAAGTCTTGAATGAAGCGTCTATAGTAATTGGCAAAACCTAAAAAACGCTGGATAGCACGAAGAGTAGTTGGCTGGGGCCAATGTAATACAGCATTTACTTTGTCTGGATCCATCTTCAGGCCAACTCCGGAAACTATATACCCCAAGAATGGAATCTGGGGAAACTCGAATGAACATTTTTCTAATTTACAGAACAATGAATTTTTCCGTAGTCTGGAGAGGACCTCTGCCACATGTTGGTGATGAGAAGGCAGGTCCTGTGAAAAGATCAATATGTCGTCCAGGTAGACAACGACACATACATATAATAAGTCCCGAAAGATCTCATTGATGAAGCCTTGGAAAACAGCGGGGGCATTACACAGCCCGAAAGGCATTACTAGATATTCGTAATGCCCATCTCTGGTGTTGAACGCTGTCTTCCATTCGTCACCGGAACGGATTCTAATTAAATTGTAGGCACCACGAAGATCCAACTTAGTAAAGATTCGAGCTCCCTTGATGCGATCGAATAGCTCAGTGATCAGCGGAATGGGATACCGATTCTTGATAGTAATGGCGTTGAGTCCACGAAAATCTATGCAAGGGCGTAGTGATCCATCCTTCTTTTTGACGAAGAAGAACCCAGCTCCAGCGGGAGAGGTGGAAGGTCGAATAAACCCACGCTGGAGATTCTCCTGTATGTACTCAGATGTAGCTTGAGTTTCAGGTAACGAGAGTGGATAGACCCGACCCCTGGGAGGAGTCTTGCCAGGTAGAAGGTCGATCGGACAATCCCAAGAACGATGAGGAGGAAGACGTTCAGACTGAGCTTTATCAAACACATCGGCAAATGAAGCATACTGAGGAGGGAGTCCCGGGGAGGAAGATGAGATGGAAGATTGCTGTACTTTAAGAGGAATAACTTGGGAAAGGCAACGATGGTGACATTCAGACCCCCAAGACGTAACTTGAGGGGTGCGCCAGTCAATCTGGGGAGAGTGACACTGAAGCCATGGAAGGCCTAAGACAATCGGACTTGTCGTAACTGGAAGAATTAAAAACGAAATTTCTTCATGGTGTAGTGCACCAATCTGAAGTGTTACTGGAGACGTACTCTGGGTGATGAGACCATTGATGAGACGTGATCCATCTATAGCCGTCACAGTAATGGGTGTTTTTAAAGTAATCACTGGTAGAGACCATTGATTCACTAGTGATTTAGAAATGAAATTTCCTGCTGCTCCGGAATCAATCAATGACTGTGACTCAAAGGATTTGGTAGCAAAGGAAATCGTAACATCAAAAGCGCAGACTTTAGATTTCATAGACGATGGAGAGGACTCCAGGGACCCTAACTTCACCTCTCCAGAACTAGTTAGGGCCTGGCATTTCCCGATTTCTTAGGGCAAGAGCTGAGCATATGCGTGGAATCAGCACAATAGATACAGAGTCTATTCTTTACTCTCCGTTTCCTCTCTTCTGAAGATAATTTGGAACGTCCTAACTCCATGGGAATCACAGAGGGTGAAGCTGGACGAAATTGAGGGGTTGAACGAAGAGGTGCTTTAACAGAAGTTATTTTCTCAGACTCTCTTTCACGAAATCTCATATCTACACGATGGCAAAGAGAGATCAAATCTTCTAGTGACGAAGGAAGCTCTTGGGTAGTCAGTGCATCTTTAATTTTATCGGAGAGCCCCTGCCAGAAGGCGGCAACTAATGCTTCAGTGTTCCACTGAAGTTCAGAGGCTAAGATCCTAAATTGAATGACATACTGGCCTACAGTATGGGAGCCTTGTCGCAAACGAAGAATGCTGGAAGCAGCGGAGGTCACACGACCTGGTTCATCGAACACACTTCGGAACGTGGAAATGAATTTGGCACTATCTTGTAGTATTGGATCGTTTCTCTCCCACAGAGGGGAGGCCCAAGCCAGGGCTTGTCCAGAAAACAATGAGATAAGATAGGCCACTCTGGAACGATGGGTAGAAAAATTTTGAGGTTGGAGCTCAAAATGGACTGAACATTGGTTAAGGAAACCCCTACAAGTTTTGGGGTCCCCGTCGTACTTTGACGGAGTAGGCAGGTGAAGCGTGGGAGCTGTAGACACCTGGGATGGCACTGGGGAAACGGAGGAAAGCACAGGAGCTTCATTATTAGCTGTAACAGTCTGTCCAGATGTTCCTTGGGAGGTTAACGATTGGTAACATTGAAGTAACAGCTGTTGGCGAGCATCCTGTTGCTCTACACGGCTGACCAGATGCTGCAGCATCTCTTTAGCGGTAGGTTCCGTATCTGGGTCTGTCATGGCCTGATCTTACTGTCACGGGCACTAGGAGTCTTTACCCAGGGATCACCAGATGATAGGCTTACCAGAGCAGTATAGGTGGTAATATGGTACTCTGGTAGCAGGGTGATCACGGAACAGGAAATAGCAGATGATGAGATGCTCAGGAAAGTCTATGACTAGCAGCACTGGCAATATGGAGGTAATAATACACGAGGAACTGTATGGACAAAGGACACGTGAAGGTAGTCAGTGGTCTGCGATAGCAAGTTGTACCACTGCTATAGTGAGGAGGAATGTCCAACAGAAACAAGGAGGTGATGAGAGTCAGCGGTCTGCGGATAGCAAGTTGTACCGCTGTCTGAGTGAAGGAATGGAATCCAAGTGGAGGTATCCGGGGAGTCAGTGGTCTGCGTTAGCAAGTTGTACCACTGAATATATATGTGAGGAGGTGCACGGGGAGAGACTGCAACACAAGATATACACGGGCACCTTAAACTTGATCCACAGTAATATGCACAATATATAT
This sequence comes from Mixophyes fleayi, assembly GCF_038048845.1. Taxonomy (NCBI): domain Eukaryota; kingdom Metazoa; phylum Chordata; class Amphibia; order Anura; family Limnodynastidae; genus Mixophyes; species Mixophyes fleayi. The sequence continues at coordinate 221,742,900 of NC_134402.1, read as the reverse complement.
ATATATGACTGAACAGCACTGCAATAATAGAAAGTCTCTTGAAGTAATCCGGCACGAGATAACACAGTCAAAGATGACAATAGACTCAGCAGATAGCAAACTCCAGAGGAGAACCAACACAGTCCAGCAAGATATGCAATATACCAGCACAGTCAATGAGAAGTATGCATACCGTGGTTCAGAAGCACGCAGTCAGACAGGAGTGCAGAGATACCTGAACGGCAGGAGGCCGGCAGGATACAAAGTCCCTGGATGGGTGAAGCGGTGGTCTAGTAGGTGCAGCGCACAGGTAGGTAGACCAGCAGGGAAACAAGTATACAGGAATCAGTAGAGCGTGGAACTGGACTCCTGGAGGACCCTGGAGAATGGCGATGGTCTAGCAGAGGGGTAAGTAGAGAGACACGAATCCAAATGCTGACAGGCGGGTAGAGACCAGCGGGAACACAGGAAAGCGTGGAGAGCGGATCAGCAGTAGATGGACGAGTAGAGCTGAGGAGTAGCAGCAGCAGGTCTCTGCGGACACACGGAGGTAGCCAATAGCAACCAGCAGGTGCAGTAACGATGGGACTCGAGAGAGCAGAGTAGAACTGGAACTGTTGATCACGGAGAGTAGCGGATAGCAATAGTGGCAGCAGTCTCAAGGAAACACGGGAGAGTTGAGATGAACTGAAGACTGAAGCGCCCAGAGGCAGCGGATAGGAATCAGCCAAACAGTCACGATGAAACACAGACGAGTTGCAGGTTGAAGACTGTAGTGCACGGAGGCAGCGGATAGGAATCAGCTAACAGTCACGATGAAACACAGACGAGTTGCAGGTTGAAGACTGTAGTGCACGGAGGCAGCGGATAGGAATCAGCTAACAGTCACGATGAAACACAGACGAGTTGCAGGTTGAAGACTGTAGTGCACGGAGGCAGCGGATAGGAATCAGCTAACAGTCACGATGATGAACAGGTGAGTGGATGTGGATTGAAGACTGTAGTGCACGGAGGCAGCGATAGGAATCAGCTAACAGTCACAATAATATATGGTAGAGTTGAAGTGGTTAGAAGACTGTAGTGCACGGAGGCAGCGGATAGGAATCAGCTAACAGTCACGATGATACAGAGGAGGGTAGAAGTGGTATGGGAACCACAGTAGTAGAAGTGGTTTGGAAACCACAGAGGTAGAAGTGGTTTGGAAACCACAGGAATCAGCAGCGCTGAATACACGAGGAAACACAGGAACACCTTCAGAGACTCATGGGGAATGAGACTCCAAGATCAGGCAACGTGGTGATGACCACAGGTGCTTAATATAGGGAGTGTTGCCTGATCTGCCAATTAAGTTAAAGGAACATACACTGAAGGATTAGAAAGGGCTGCGCATGCGCAGTCCCTCAGGATGGAGGACGACCACGGTTCCTAAATGTCCGGGAAGAAGCACTCACAGTCCGGTGAGTGACACCTATTGACTGTTCTCACACAGTGAATCTAATTGCTTACGGTGGCCAGATAATCAAGACTGTTTCACTCCACAGGTGTCCCGCTGCAGATTCATATTGTGGATAGTAATGTCAAACCTTTGATAGGTCTGCCGAACAGTATAAAACTGGGGTTAATAACATTAAGTGCTGACATGCACGTGCTGCAACAGGATTCCAGAATAAAGAGACTTTGATGATCTGTTCGATTGCGAGACCATTGAAAAACTCCCTGTCTTATATCATATGCATGTTGATGAGAATGTTCCTCCTACAGTGTGTGCTCCCAGAAGGGTGCCTTTGGCCATGAAAGATAAGGTAAGAGCGGAAATAATTTGTATGAATTTATTAGGTGTCATTGCCCCAGTGGTAGAATGGAAAAGGTGACCCCAGGGTGTCGGCCATGGTTGCTGCAGTTAAAAAGGATGGTTCAGTACGTATCTGCATTGACCCTGTGCATCTGAATAAAGCTCTGATGAGACCGCATCACCCCCTCAACACCGTGGAGCAAGTCATTGCCAACATGTCAAATGCAAAGATATTCACCACTCTGGATGCCAAGTGCGGGTTCTGGCAGATCACATTGGACAAGGAGTCATCCTTACTCACTACATTTATGACACCTCTGGGTAGACATGCATTCCTCCGAATGCCCTATGGCATCTGTACTGGCAGTGAAGTGTTCCAACGCAGCATGGAACACCTCTTTGAGGGATAGCCTTGTAAAATCATCATTGCTGACATCCTCGTGTGGGGTTGCACCATGGAGGAACATGACATGCACCTCTGCAATTTCCTCTACAGGATGTGTGACATCAACATGCAGTTAAGCCCTGACAAGTGTCATTTCAGAGTTACTGAGGTCCCATATGTTGACCACCTTCTAACCTCAGAGGGTGTCAAGCCAGATCCAGCCAAGATATGGGCCATCCAGCAAATGCCCAACCCCATAGACAAGCTAATTTTGCACCGATATCTAGGTATGACAAATTACCTTACAAAATTTCTGCCTCACTACAGTGACGTCACAGCTCCGCTCCACCAGCTTTTACACAATGACATTGAATGGTGTTGGTTGGACTGTCATGCTGATGCTAATGCTTTACTCAAGGTAATGATCACTTCTAGCCCAGTGCTCCAGTTCTTTGATGTATATGTTCCTGTGGTCATCTCTGCTGATGCTTCCCAGCATGGTCTTGGTGCTGTCTGTTTGCAGCGCAACAAACCCATAAGTTTTGCGTCTAGACCCCTTACAGACACTGGGGCATATTCAATTAGGTTTCCGGTCCGTGGTAATGCGCCGCAACAGGCAGTGAAGTCTATCCATGGTACCGCAATAACGTGGATTTTTGTGCGCACTACATAGGGTTGCGTAGGTAAATCTGCGTTATTGCAGTACCGTATTACCGTCAATACTGCGCACTTTCCACGGTAACGTGCGTTACCGCGGACCGGAAACCTAATTAAATATGCCTGTCACGCGCCGCTCTCCAGCGGCTGCCACCCGGTAACCTGAGCATGTACTCATTCCTGATTGCCTGCTTTCTTCCCGACTATCAGGTCGGCAAATGGCTCTGCGCATGCGCAAGTGATCATCTCACCTGTGCTCACCTGTTCCGCTCATCCTTTGGTTGCCTCTCATTTATAAGGTCCCTCCCAGCACCTCTTAGTGCTGGTTCTTCTCGTCAGGCTTCTGGCCTGGAAGCAGCTCATGCACCCTTGCTTGAACCTCAGCTCTCCTAGCTTGCTGCCGTGGATCATCGTTTACCTGCGCCACTCGCTAGTGGTAACTACTGCAGATCATCACTCTCATCTCTCCAAGTATACTGCTGCAAATCACCTATTACCTGCTCCACTCGTTAGTGGTAACTACTGCAGATCACCACTCTCATCTCTCCAAGTGTGCTGCTGCAAACCACCTATTACCTGCTCCACTCGTTAGTGGTAACTACAGTAGATCATCGCTACAAGTGTGCTGCCGCAGATTATCACTTATTTGCTCCACCCACTTAGTGGAACTACCGCAGACCATCTCATCTATCTCTCTATGGACTATCACAGAGCATCGCTCGGCACTCCCACTCATTAGTGGCTAACTAGTGCCTACCTTCTTCTCTGTACTCGGTTCTCTATCACTGCTCATTGGGAACTCCCCTAGGGGACCGTAACCTGCAGTGTGGAAGCTGCAAAGCCCAAATTCCCTTGCAGGAATCCCTGGTGAAAACCTTCTCGCTTTGTTAGTTTCTGCGCCTCTGGGTGGAGTACCGCCAATCTCATTTGAGACCAGAAGTATCCCAGTCATCCTACTGAATCCTGACAATGCCCCACTGAGTCACGATACACTCAAATTGAAAAGGAACTGCTTGCCCTTGTCTTTGCCTGTCAAAAGTTCCATGAGTTCATCTATGGACGTCCAGTCATGGTTGAAACAGATCACCAACCACTGATCACTATTCTCCACAAACCTATACACATTGCTTCGGCATATATTAAACGATTCTTGCTCAAGCTCCAAAGGTACTTTAATGTTCGTTTTGTTGCTACCAATAAATATTGTCCGCTGCGATCAATGTGGTTCCAACGCACAAAAGAGATTTGGTAGCAAGATGTAACAAATCACAATAATAAAGTAAAGTACAACCGATACATACACTGTGCAGCCCTGGATAGAGAAGCAGCCCGTCAGTCCTGATGTTTGTTGGCAAACAAAGACCGTTCCTGAAACCAAAGCTACTTTTATATTGTAAAGTTTAGAAAAAGCAGTGATGATGTCACAGAATATACACAGATAACACTAAGAAAATTCTTCATTGATCCAGGGTTAAAGATGTTCCAGTAGACAGCTGGTCATAGGTCAGTTCATTTGATCCTCTCCAAAAGGAGGGGGCTGCTCATTTCAACTGTTGCCTACTTGTCTTCCCGTCGAAAAATCAGTTTAAACTGTCCCATAAACAAAGTGCTTTTGAATATTAATCTCATACCATTCATAACTTGCGATTGCATTATGCAATCACTTACCTATTGACACCGGATTTCAGCTAGCAAAATATAGATTAATACGAGGCCAAACTCCACACATTTCTGTGGACCTGAACCATAGTTACCTTTACCGTAGTATTATCTATGTATAAATAATCTCAAAATACATTTACTGATAAATGAATGTCAATAGGAACTTTAAGAAATGTGTACTATTTACAAAATGTAAGTGTGAATGTAAGTGTGTTGTTCAGCCGTGCGTAACGTACTAATCGAAATCGCACGATAAAACACTATTAATCAATTTAACCTACTTCATCTAATTATTTGTCTTCCACAGTACCATCTTGATGTAGTGTACAAGCGTGGAAAGGACATCCACAAAGCTGACGCTTTATCACGTCCTCACCTTCCAGACTCAGGTGTCCCTGATGCTGACAATGACATGGATGTTATGGAGTTTGATGTCTTCTCCACACGGCGCATGGAAGAGCTGCGTGATGTTACACTCAAGTGTGACCTTTGCCAACGGTTGTCGTATGTTGTCCTGCATGGTTGGCTGTCTTCCTCCAGGGAATTGCCTCGTGACCTCAAGTCATTCTTTGCTTTCCGAGACAAGTTGAATATCTCAGAGGGCATCCTCTTGCATAATCAGCGGGTTTGTAATCCCATATGCTCTCCAAGGATTTTATGCCCAGCAGGCCCATCAGGGGCTCTCTGGCCAGGAGGCCACCTTGTGATGGGCTAAGGATGCATTGTATTGGCCCTATATGACTGCTGACATTGAGTGGGTAATCTCTGCTTGTGCAGCCTACAATGCTCTATGGCCCCATCATGGCAAAGAACTGCTCACTCTCCATGAGGTACCTGACCTTCCTTGGTCTATCGTTGCTGCAGATCTTTTTGTGTGGAGGGGGAAAGAGCACATTGTGTTAGTGGACTCATATTCTAGTTGGTTCGAGATAGACTATCTTCCTAAACTATATACAACAAAGCAGTGAACTGCGTAGATGGTACCTTATAAAATTACACATTCTGAAAATCACCATAAATGCTAAGAATTATATGCCACATAAAGAGTTAATTATGCATAGAAAAGATATTTTAATCATATACTAATGAAATCATACAAATTAGTACAAAACAGCAACATAAAAACACATCACAAGGAGAGTTTGTTCCTCTAATGACCAACTGAATAATATATTCATGAATTGGGGACTTCCTCAAAAGGATTAATAATATTGTTGATTTATCTTCCTAAACTAACAAGTGCCACAGTCATTAATAAAATGAAAAAACACTTCTCTACCCATGGTATACCACGCAAGCTGCTCACTGACAACGCCATGCAGTTCATGAGTGGCGAGTTCCAGTCCTTCACCAATGAATGGGACATCTCACATGTCACTAGCAGTCCGTGCTATCCACAATATAATGGAAAGGGCAGTACATTCTGCAAAGCACCTGTTAGACAAATGCTACAGAGAAAGTTCAGACATATTCATGGAGAAATACCCCAAGGGATGAGCTCCCTTCTCCCTCTCAACGCCTTCTGTCCAGATGCACTCGCACTATCATTCCTACCACCATAGCCAAGCTTACACCAGCCATTGAGACTACTGTGCCGAGTGCTCTGTAGAACTCCAGGTTACGGCTCAAAGCCAATCATGCAAAACCTCTCATCAGTTGAGACCACTGTCCCCAGGGCAGACATTCCGCATTCATACCCCAGTCAGGTTTGACAAAGTTGGGACTGTGCAAGAATCCTCTAATAGGCCCAACAGCTATGTGGTGCAATCCGACAGTACTTTGTATAAGCGTAACAGGCGTTACCTCTTAGGGGTGTGTGAGTCAGCACCCCCATCCCACAGAAAATTGCATAAAGGTATCAGAACACCTATCAATCATACTTGCCAACTCTCCCGGAATGTCCGGGAGACTCCCGCATTTTGCAAGAGTCTCCCGGACTCCCGGGTCAGTGTGGCAATCTCCCGAATTCTGCCCACTTCACTAGGATTCCCGGTGAATCACGGCGTTTGGCCCCGTCCCACCGCTGTCAAATGATGCGTTTGTGGCATGACGTCACAGGGGGCGGGGCCAAAATGACACAATTTTGGGCGCCCCGCCCCCCCCTCACCTGGCAGGCTCCCGGAAGAGAGCTGAAGAAAGTGGGTAAGTATGCTATCAATGTGGACAATGGGTCCTCTGAAGAAGCATCTTATGCAATGCAGGACAGTCCTATACCCCTGACCAATAGTGAGCCCTGTTCAACACAGAACACATCACTACCCCCTTTTTCATCACAAGGTCCGGTAGAATCTCCAGGCCTAATCCTAGGACTTTGTTATGTAACTTTCGGCATTACCAGTTCATGTGTATTTTCATATGCACGCTGTTCCCACATCCAACACCTGTCACAATGTCTTGCACCCACACACCTAATGATTGTTGTTCTTAAAAATAAAAAAAAATAAAAAAGTGAATGTAGATGTATGCTACATGTGTATGATGGAAGTGACATCACTGCCATCCACTTTCCAACCAGGAAGTGCGGGCTGACAGGAAGTACCTGGCAGCCATTTTCAGTTCTCAGTATATACCACATAGTGAAGACATGTTTTCACAGTTCTCCAGCCTCTTCTTGATTTGAACTCAGTTCTCCAGGCACTTTGCAGGTTATGAGACAGATCATGTATCACATGAATCAATTAAAGTGGTCCTTATACTGCTATAATGTCTAGTTTACTGAATTTAAGGTCAATATACTTCTTGCATTTTAAATAGTAATGTTTAATAAATATTAACTTGTAAAGTCCAGAGAATATGGATAAAAATAAATGCTTTGGAGCAGGCAGGAAAAATATATTTTATTGTGAGGTTAATCAGTGTTGAAAATAAGATAATTTCAGGAACATTTTACAGGGGCAAAAGCGTATATGTTTTGTTCAATAATCGTAGGGAAGCAGAAACCCGATCATTACCGCAGTACATAATTTACTCCAGTAAAATGGTTTATTTTCTGAGCACTAGAGACTGACCTATTTGTCCTCTAGTGTAGAAAAACTATCGGCAGTGTGTGCTTTACGTGTGCGTGATGACGCTGACGTCGCCCCCTGTCTGGAAACCCCGTAGCCTCGCGCTGTGTTACCGTTGGTTCGAGCTGGTGACTGAAAGAAGCGGCAGAGACACAAGAGCGGCCGCGGAGAAATGAACAACCAAGGCGGGGATGAGATTGGGTGAGAGACCAGACGCTGGTATAAGGGAGCTGGGGCGTTTGCATTTGGGGTTTAGGCGGGAGCTACTACGGGAAAGGAAGTCCTGTGACCCTGGGAAAGTGAGAGTGGATGCGAGGCCTGTGCGTGCAGGAAACGCCGAGCATTGGCAGGCAGACCTGGGTAGGAGGCCTTGGGCAGTATCTCCGTGGCGGCATGTGCACCAGCTGGTCGTCGATATGAGAACAGGGGGGAGGGGTGAGTGCGGTGCTGACATGAGGAGAGCCAGGCATCCCCTCACCGACCCGGCACGTTCGCCCGGCTCCAGGCAGGGTTGTAGCACGGGTTCCTTGGAGCCATGCGGTGGGTGGGTGGGTGATTGAGAGGGAAAGGTTTGTGGAGCATGGTCAGAGAGGATGTTCCTCTGCCGCCAGACTGGTCTGACCGTCAAGTACAAGCGATAACGCTGAGCAGCCCAGGGCTCCATCCACCCCTGTAAATCAAGATTCTTTCGGGAGACTTGGTCTGTGGTTTGGTCTTAGGAACCGGTCTGACTGGTTCATTCTTTGTTTGGTAATTGCCATTTACAGCACCTGTGTATTATTCTGATTAAGCAGTAGGTGTAGTAACTGCACATCTGATGTACAGAAAGCCCCACAGGGAGTATAGGGTTCTGCGAAGATGGCTATCCCACAGGGCTCATTCTCCATTTGCCAGCACTAGTATTTATGTAATTTGCCTTGGCTTCCCTAAAGATTCACAAAGTGCATATGATTGTTACTTGTATGTCTTTCTATTTTGGGTTTGTTTTCTTTGTCCTCTCCCGTTTCTGCATCTGGTACATAATGTAAGTGTACAAAATATCCTATCGGTAGCTTACTACAGGTAGAAGGCAGATAGCTGTAAAGAAATATCTGATATATTTTGCATTATTATATGCAAGTGTCTTAATGTTTATTTTTTTCTGTGTGTTCTATTAAATCTACAAAATGTTCTATTCCTTGTAATGGCTGCTTATGTAAGCAATGCACAATTCTGCATTCATTTAGTAGTTCTAAAAATGTTCTCTTTTTAAAACAAATATCTAAACTGTTTTTAAATGTTTTCCAATTCACAATTTAAACTTTCACACACAGAAATAAATGTAACATGCTACAGGGTAATTCCACCTAAAACTAATTTAAGATGAGATCTCCTCTACTCCTTGGAGTGTGCTTTTTACTTTAAACTGCTAGAGGGGTTGTCAAGGTCCCTTTTGAGCTTTCCAATTCAGCACCAAACAGGAGAAGGGCACTGACAAATCACTGTTCTCTGATCCTGTCTGTAGGGCAGACAAAGCCTTCATGGGGCCCACAGGTAAATGCCATTTTTATTTGCTTAACATCTCACTAATGTCTTGGTTAAAATAATACGTTGTGTATTTAAAATACGTTTGTGCTTTTTTTTAGTCCCCATTTAAAAGCCATGGGTAGTAACTTAATTCATAGCCTATTTAGAAACTTTGGGTTTTCACAATCCAATATTTGTAATTTGAGCTACCCACACAAATTTACCCATCTTTCATGTGTATGTACCCCTGAAGGTTTTCAAGCCAGGATGGGGGAGATCTCTGCCCTTGCACGTGCTTGGACTTCTTGATTCCTTTCTATAGTGTAGGGGTTAAGGGGCCACATCATATGAAAGAGTGAATTTCCCTGTTTCAAACGTGAATGCCCCTTGGTCTGTAGGTGGCAGTTTGGGACGATTGGGCATTTTAGTGCCCTCCCTATTCCCTGCACTACATATTTTTTTTTCTGTAGAGTTGAGAGCCGGCACACTCAGAGATTTCATTTCACAACAGCGCTATGTCATCAACAGGCACCTCTTTTTAGGTATATGTGCAGGATGAGTCCCACTGGTCATTAGTACTGCAAAGGTTGAAGTTCATGTAATTTTCATGACCAGTTTAATTTTGTGGTTCAGAACATTGTGCTCACTTGTTGAACACCATCTTAGTACTGCTCTATGCATTCTAAAGGAAAATGAGTTACAGAATAAGATTTGATGACAAGTTTTAGTTTGCAACTAGAAATGCTTCCATCACCTTTGGGATTACATACATTTCCTTAAAAACTGACAGCTGGTTTTAACCTGACTTTGCTATGATAAGGATGCTTATCTGATCTACAAACCATAACCTTCCCATCATCTTCCAAAAAATGTGACTAATTCTAGTAATCTTCATTGCATACAAAAGTTATCAACCAATTGCAGCTGCTAGTGTAAAACTTAAATCCCATGGAAAAAAAATAGTTTTTTGCTTTCTCAAACACAAATCACTCTAGCAGGCTATAAGAAGGTTGGTATTTACTATTTTTTCTTTGTTTGTTCAGACTGCTATTAATCTATAAATCAGCACAATGTCCTTGGTAAACACAATATAGTGAGCAGAGAGGCTTTGGAACACCCCTCTGCTCTGCCTCTGCTGTGTACTATAACATTTCTCCCACCTTCACCCGTCATGCTGAGATCTGACACTACCAGCTTTAATTAAAAATAATTTTTACATTGATGTAACTTTTGGAATTGGAGCAGTTGTATATCTTTGTTTGGCAAGATGGACACATGGCATTTTATTTGCCTTTGTCTATGTGGATGCATTTAAATAATCAGTATGCCACTTATTGCCTTATTTGCCTTATACAATTTAATTAAAATGATACTTTTATAAGAATATCAATTTGGTATTCACACTTGTATGTCTGAAAATGTTGCACAGACTAAAATGCATTAAGTAGCTGCATGCTCATCATATAGGAGTAAAATATTTATGTATTTTTTTTTTTTTGTCTTGTCCTTAAATATGTCAAACCATTCATTGGTGTGTTTTAGATTCATGTGAGGTAAGACATTTTAATGTTAGATAGAAAAATAAGCTATAAGTTGATTAATTACCTTTTTGTTTTTTTTAACAGAAAACTTTTTGTTGGAGGTCTTGATTGGAGTACAACGCAAGGTGAGGTAGACCTGTTTTTCACACTTTTGTTGTGAAATGCATAGTGTAGCTGCTGGTGTTTATGTACCAAATTGTCTTCTAATAGCAGGTGATTTTGTTAATTGTCTGTGTCGTTGCATTGTGTCAAGCGTGTTTCCCAAAGTGGTATTGAAATTTCCTGCAATATATTTTCCGCCACCAGATGGCACTTTGAAAGTATTGTGCTACACGTCATATAAATGAAAATTATGCAACACATGTGTACTGTGCTTTGTTACAAATAACTATGTTCGCATTAGATTAAATTAATGAGTCGGCAGCATCTGTGTTCTGAGCAGAAATAAAAACAAATGTGTCTGATTAACGGAGAACTGTAAGTGACTGACTGTTATCTGTGCTCAGACTGCAGGTGCTACAGTGGGTAATTAGAAAAATGAATGTAAAATTGGCAGTGTGTCACGTACCCAAATAGTTTATCAGCCCCAGCACTTCTCAGCTTGCGTTGGCTCCCATTATAACAGGGAGGCAGTGTGAGGGTTCACTGCTAAATTAAAACTAGCACATGGATGATCAGCGCAGAGTTTGTTCCTCTGTGGAGAAATGAAAAGTGCTTGGGCTATTCCCTGGAAGTTAGTGTAATTAGTAAAATTGCCTGTGAGGCCTTAGTTTATACCTGATGACTTTTGCTACATCAAAGTGTCTTGTGTGACCTAGCACATCTCTGAAAAGTATGTGCACAGGTCAGACATCCATTTCTCTCCCTGCATGTATCTGTTTATCTGATATAAGATTTCTATGTATGTAGGCTACAATGGAAATACTATAGCAGTTTATCTGGCTTTATTTTTTTTTACATATTTGTTTATTCAAATGTTTTATTTGTTGCCGTAACAATTCTAGGACCTTAAGAGCTTTTTTGCTAATTGATGTTTAATTAAGTGTTTTGGATAAAACTGGGTGTGTGTAGTTTACATGGTATAAGTTACATGGTAAATGTCATGCAGATTGATCCACAAACCGTTACACACTTAGTGGTGTATGTAGGCCCGCATCTGTAGTTCTCCAACCTTCCTAGGGGCCGCACAGAGAGCACACTGTACTTCCTCATCTGTTACGCAGCCTGACCTCCCTATGTTGTGCAGAGGAGGTCATGTGACGTGGAAGTTGGCTTCCCCCAGTCTGCCTAAAGCTGGGTACACACTACAAAAAATGACTGCAGATATAATTTCTGTAACAATGTCACCAACTACTGAAAGTCCAGATGAGCATGCAGATTTTTGTGTACACACTTACACAATTTACCTTGAGATCTGTGCTCTTCATCTGTCATAACCATTTACTTAAAAGATTTTGACTCTGCACACACTACAGAGATCTTCCTAAACTTGTGATTGTGAGTGCATACACACTTCCACATTTGCCTGATATCGTTGATTGTGATTTTTTTAGGAAGTTTCAAAAATCAAATCAAAAGATACAATGTGCTTTGATACGGTAAAACATCACTGGGATTGTACACACTAATGCAATATCTTGCCAAACAGATGCCGATCATGGGATCGGCACAATAACTGGATGAAAAACCTGTAGTTTGCATCCAGCTTTAGTCTCTGTTTTATCTGTTTTAACAAAGCAGAGAATAAGATTTTGAGCAGTGGTCTAAGGTGCCACGGGTGAAGTTCCGACAGGTCGTCGGCAACCTGTTGCACACTGCTGATTTAAAGTATCCTTACCTTGAAAGAGCAAAGGCATTTCAAGTTGGGAGTGGTTTAGGCCAGTGTCCTTTAATAGTCCCCATAAGTTCAGTTTCGTCACTTATAGTCAGTTCCCATAAACTCTTCAGATGTTTACTTACATTAATGTATGTTACAATTATCTGTTATATAGGGCAACTTGTATTTTAGGTTTAGTAGTCTTTTAATAATGGATGACCTTCCATGGCAACCTATACTGTCTATGTTAAGAATACAGAATACTAGCTTTGTTAAAATTCATCATCGTAAATTGACTTTGTTTTTGTCACCTTTCCTATCCACTATACACATACTTGCTTTGTACAGAAACCTTGCGCAGTTATTTCTCCCAGTATGGGGAAGTCGTAGATTGTGTGATAATGAAAGACAAAACAACAAATCAGTCAAGGGGCTTTGGATTCGTAAAGTTTAAAGATCCGAACTGTGTTGGCACTGTCTTAGCCAGTAGACCTCACACATTGGATGGCAGGAATGTAAGTACATATGACAAGTTTTTTTTGTGTGTTTTAAAGCTACGATTATTTTGTTTATCTGTTGTGTTGCATCAGTCAAGTCATATTTACGAGTTCCCTATTAGATTTAGATCATTCAAATAGGGTATGTGTGTTTCTATTGAGATCATTGTACTGTTTTACAGATTGATCCAAAGCCATGCACACCTCGTGGAATGCAGCCTGAGAGATCACGGCCAAGAGAAGGAGGATGGGTAAGGAGAGCATAGTCTGAAATGTTTTATGATTATTGCTGAGCATGGAAGATGAAATGGAATAAAATATTTTGAATAACTGAGGAATTCAATCCTTGAGGTTGAAATATAAAAAATACTTAGTGAGCTGTGGACTAAAATCAAGCTCAATTGGTATATTGTGTGAATTAGAAATGTGTTTGTTTACTTGTACAGCAACAAAAAAGCCCCAGGACTGAAAACAGTAGGGGAAACAAGATTTTTGTTGGTGGAATACCACACAACTGTGGCGAAACTGAACTTAGAGATTACTTCAAGCGATTCGGAGTGGTAAGTCCTGACACTATCATAATAATATGATCATTTGTATAAAGTCATAACAATGCAACCTGTTTCTAGATGACAGTGGTGTGTTGCCTGTGAGGCAGATATTGCTACTTGATGATGCCAACCTCACATACCACAAGTTATATTCTTAGCAAAATTACATACAAATGTACAAATTCAATAACATGCTACTCGTTACAACAGTACCATGTCTATATCATAAAATTTGGCCTTCATTTTAAAATGACAGTGGACACTGCTAGTCAGTTGGTTAATATGTGAATTGGTTAGATACTTGTTCATTAAACTAGCAGGCTAGGTCTAATCCTATTTAAAGTATACCTATATGGCAGTGTAAAAAATGCCTGTTTTGCAAGGGTTCACCACATGCTTACTTTGCCGTTCTTACTTTCTGCAGTTAAGGTGAATGCAATCTTAAAAAGAAACTGTTTCTTTCCTGTGTGTTAACATTTCTGAATTGTGAAGGTATTGTCAAGATTGATGCAAAACACACTTGTTAAAGTGTAACTGTACAGCATGCGTTAGCCAATCGGGTCAACCGAGTGCCGATTTTATGGGTAATGCAGGGTTTCACAAAGCTGCAGGTTTAGTGCTGGTGGGGAAAGTCAAGTCCATTTTTTTTTTTATTTTCTTTTCTTAGAGTATTGTTAGGCTTCTTGCATCTTATCAATAATCTATCATTATGAAAGAGGGGTATCACTTCTAATCTGTAATTTTCTGATCTGCACTCCCAATTCTTCCTGCCATCACATGATGCAGTACACTGCGGATATTGAATGTAAAGCGGTGGCGGGGGGGGGGGGGGGCAACAGATGAGAGGTTGCCAGGCCGCAGACATTATAAACAATATACTTTCAGCATGCCCTGGTTAGCAACTTAACAGGAGACTTTTATATTTGAAATATTGCAAGTTTCAGGTTAAGTCCATAAGAGTTTCCCGTTATAAAAATAATGTTAAATAAGTCTGGTCAAATGAGGAAAAAAGTAATTATATCTGGCAGTAGAAAAATGCATTGATGGGAGTGGTCTGAACAGTGAACTTTTATATTTTAAACATTGTGTGTTCCATTAAACAATAAATTTGTTACAGCAGTTAACTATGTTTTCCTCAAGTTATATTGTAGTTTTGTATTTGAAAATGACCACTTATTGCTTTTACAGGTTACTGAAGTTGTGATGATTTATGATGCTGAAAAACAGAGGCCAAGAGGTAAATAAAGGCTGATCCATCTTGCTTTCCAATTTCTTTCATCATTCTCTTCATTTAGATGGCAAACAATTTTACAATTATTAGAGCTTTACACATTACTTGTCTGCACATTCCCAGCGGTTTAATCCTTGCTCCATTCTGCATTGGAGATGTTTTAGTATTTTGTACAAACTGACAGCATTTGTAAATTGAACTGGAAATTAAGACATTTTATTTTCAGCATTATAATAAGCAGCCATATTTCTGCTGCAGGATGTATTTTGGGTCATTTGCAAGCTGTGATGTTTGTGTCTCAGACATCTGACATTTTTCATTTTACATAAATTGTTTTGGTTTTTTTCGTTATACTAGCTGCCATCTTTGCTTTTCCTTTGTTACACATGGATGGTCCTTCTGAAATACCAGCACACCAATCAGAATCATGGGTATTCTGTATTGTGTATAAGGACCAATGTGCAATTGTCCTGTTGGTTTTACAATTTAGTCGTCTTCCCTCCTGAGCACAGGTCACATGCTGGTGCTGGCCACAGAACATCCATTGCCTGTTCCATGCATCCTGTCAAAATTGTTTGCCTTCTGAATGCCCTCCTATTCCTTTTATCATCAAGATAAATTATATTGTAGAGTGCTACTTACATTTTAAGCTAAGTTATAGTTTGTTATTCATTTTACATTCTTACTCATGTAGGTTACAGTAAAGTATTGTTAAGTTGTTTGTTTTGTTTGACTGTGATTAATGTTATCTCTCTAGCTTTTTTCTCTCTAGGTGTTTAAGCTCTATCACTCAGGTACAGGCCAGTTCAGTTAAATAAGGCGTGGGCGTGATGAGTTTGGGGTGTAAACGAAGTGTCACCACTTTGAGATTCTCCTTATTTTATTTTTGTGTATGTGTTTGTTTAGCTGATTTGGACTGTTTAAGGACCTATAGTTATTGCCCTGATTCTGTGACTTCAAATCCACACACTTTGTTTAACAATGGCCCTGTTAACTTGTGTATATAAGAGCAGAGCTTTGAAATACAAACAAGTCTAATCCAGATTCCTATTCACAGTAGTATACGTGACATAAACCGGATTGTCTCTGGTTTCCATCTTGTTTCTAAATGAATCTCATCCCCTTTTGTAAGAATCTTCTGAGCTTTTTTACCTGAAATATTTGGTGGAAGGAAATTGCCACACTTGTATCTCTCAAATGGCAAGGAAGTGTTCCATCAATTTTTTTTTTGTTTTTCCTTTTAGAATCCAGCAAAATATTGTTACTTAGCATCTCATGTTGCAGGTTAAAGAAAATCTCCACCTATACATACCTTTGTAGATCTAAAATAGTTATGTTGTGAATTATACTGGTGGTTATCGTTATTTACCATACTTCACTTGGCCACCAAGACCAGTTAATCAGTATTAGAGAACATTGATGAACCATTTAAGAGCTTGACTTTTAAACTGATTAGATGATAACACAGATTTTCTACTTCATTCAGTGCAAGGTGTTTGTTTAGGTTCCACACTCCTGATGCTTCGTTTACACTTCACTCCCTGTAGTGTGGGAAATGCAAACTTCTCTCCTTTTGAGTATTCTTTTCATGTCTTGCTCTTGCTGCTGATTGCAGGTTATGTCCTGCTGGATCTCAGCTTGGCCTGTATCTTTGTGTATTCATATAGCTTTCTCTCCAGTACAGACTCTGGGCTTTCCCAACATTGTTGGAAAAGCTTTGACAGTCCTTAGCTGTTATAGATATTGTAGCTCTGTTTAACGCTTTAGAACAATATATGGCTGCTGTCAGCACTAGCTGCAAAGCAAAATGCCACCAAGGAGGAAGCAGCAGGACTGCAAAGTGACTTCACAGCACATATTCTTCACTGAGGGAAAAAAACTGATTAAATAAAAGCATTTTGTAATGTTCTTTCTTCATCAGTCACTAGCTTAACACTTTGCTTCCTGTGACTAGAACAATTCATTCCACCTCTACAATTCTTCCCACAACTCTGTATACGAGAAAGCTGTGCCTGGAATTACTACAGTCTGTTCCTGCTGCTGATGCCTTGGTTCTGCTCCTAATACTGTTCATCATCCTGTTTTGTGTCACAACACCCTGCTACCTTGATTCACTCTTCGTCGTTGGCTAGGTTTTGGATTTATAACTTTCGAGGACGAACAATCAGTGGACCAGGCTGTCAACATGCATTTTCACGACATCATGGGCAAAAAAGTGTGTAGTTGTAGTTTTATTTTACCTTAAGACTGAACTAAGTCTTGGGTAGCAGTCGGTGTCCTTGGAGAGTGGCCGACAGTGTAGTTTGCAATAGGGAGGGGTGGGGTGGAAGCATAGGTGGGGATATTCACGATCTTTCAAAAGAAAGAAGCGAAATTACCTTGATTTATTCAAAATCCAGTGACTGCTCATTTTACATATGTGACTGTGATATGTCAATATGCATGGCCCTCAAGGACATCTCTTCTACCTAAGGCTTGGTTTGATGCCACTCCTTCTGACGTCATGTATACTTCAAATTTTGAATAGGGGCGGGGGTGTAATAACTGAATTTTTTCCCCCGTTATTGTTATTTTCAATTTCTTAGACCTCAGGAAGGACTGGTTGCTGTTATTGTTTCATTACTGGGTCACTTACTGTTAATCTTTGGTACAAAAACAATGTTCTCAGTAGTTTAACCATTCTGCAGTAAAGTGATCTATTCATACTGTGTTGTCAGGACTTTGACAAATCGTAGTTCCACCCCGTACGTTGAGGCTTTAGTGATGGAATATTGGCATACATAATGAAGAGTTCCCAAAAGGGCTGTAGCTGATCGCTAAAATAGGCAGTTACCTATTGTTAGCCCATCTTTGAGTATAGAAAAGAGTGGGTGCAGCTTACATTGGTATAATGATCTGTTATATTTTAGCCAAAACATTACTTACCGGATTAAAACCTAATGTTGACAGTTAGATTGAGGGTTTAGGAAATAAGTAGATTGCAAATTGGTGCTTTAAAGGGATGTTATCAAAATTCGACAATTTAGAGAGCAGAATTAAACTGAAAGTGGAAAATGAGCTTTGTGTTGTCTATCCCAAGTAAAAACAAGTCCCTGTATTCTGGTGTTCAGGCTATTTAGCAAGCTTCCACTTGGAAATCTTGGGCCCATAGGTGCTCTGCTCACTACTGTACAGTTTTGTCTACAGTGTTTTGTCAGTAGATGAAAAGACGGGGTCAGCAGGATGGAGGCGAGTATGATATCTCTATGAACTATTCTAGGTCCTGCTGCCTGGGGTTGTTTTTTGTTTTGTTTTTGAGAAACAGAACGTGTTATCCATCAAAAACATTGAGCGAGCGGAGCAGTTGAGGGTAGTACACAAGCATTGGGGAACTTGCCATTTAGCCTGAATGCCAGACCCCCAGTAAGTAAGCCTTTGGGACTCGGTTTAATTTTTCATTTTGGGTGGAGTTTTGCTTTTAAACATAATTGCCTCTTTGATTCAACTGCAGATTTTTGGTTTGTTTTTTACTACTGCACTTTGTTTCAGTGGCCTGAGACTTTGCACCATGCTGCAAACGATATGTATTTATTAATGTATAAAAGTTACATTTACAAAGGAAGTCACTTATTAGGCTCATCGACTAATACCAAGGGCTAAGAATAATCTGGGTAAATGTTACTTAACAACACAGTATGAAGAATATGCTTCTTATTGATAAAACTGTCCATTTTGTATTACTTGCATGTTTTGTTTACTTTTTTTTGTTAGATATAGTGTAAGATTCTCTTACCACATCCATTCCCTCTGACATTATTTGCGAGTTAATTAAATTGAGATTCTTAAAGCGTTAGCCTGGGGAAGGTAAGTCTTTATCTTCCATTAGCTATTTCTGATGCAGCCAATCAACAGTCTCCCTAGCAGCATTCCAGCCCCATCCTTTGGGGGATTCTCAAGTGTGAGCAGAGTTTAGACTACTTTTCACATGAAGTACACATGTATCTTGCTCTGGTGAATGCCAATAGAAAGCCCTGCCTGGACAACCACAGGGCTCTGCCATCTGATTAAGAGTTCTGCTTTCTTGCTTTTTTTTTTCTTATTTTAAGAGCCATATAAGGAATCCCTTCCCCTCTACCCAATTATGACTGTTTACAAAGCCATATACTGTACATGTTAAGTATTTCACTGACCCGCATACAGTCCTTCATTTATATAATTAAAGTGATAAAATGCTAAGTTTAGTTATAAGCCTAATTTGTGGGTATAGTGGGAGGGGAGAGGGCAAGAACTGTTGAGCTATTCTTTGACCAGTTTCTGTCTTTGTTTAGGTGGAAGTGAAACGCGCCGAGCCTCGTGACAGTAAAAGCCAACCTCCTGGCTCTCCAGTATCCAACCAGTGGGGAAGTAGAGCCATGCAAGGTGCAGCCAATGGATGGACAGGGCAGCCTCCTGCCACGTGGCAGCAGAGTTACAGTCCTCAAGGTGAGACTGTTAGCGCATTATTTTAGTTACATATAATTCCCTAAAGTTAAGTGTCATAGTTGCCCTCATTCTTTTAAAATAGACATGTCTTTATCTGCATTGCTAACTTTAAAACTTCAAATATGAGCTTGTGTAATTGACTTTACAAAAACAGAATGGTAACACTGTATTTACCCCTTTCATTATACTCTTCAAAGCAAACTGCACATGTATTCTCAAGAAATATATCCTCTGACAATGTTCACTTTTTAACCACTTTAAGACTCTAGGGTAGAACGATGACATACATCATACAAACATTAGGATTGATGATCCTTTTAAATTATCGGCTTGTTTTGGAAAGTACAAGATATTAAAAGAGGAGAGCAAACCTTTTGAGATGGACCTTTTGGTCACATAAACTAAAATTGTCTTAGCCTCACTTAATAACTATTTCTAGAAACCAAAACATGTTGAATATATAAATAGAATCATAGATGTAGTGTTTGTAACCCATAAAAGGAAGCAGTTTGCATGTGGAATAGTTAAGTAAATTCTAACAATGAAATGGTCCTTTGTTTCCAACTCATACAAATTGGTGGTTGCTATTACAGTGTTGTATTAAGTCTATGGTATTACCTGTGCAGAGTAAGAGTGTTGAGGTGGCACAAGAGTATAGGTCTTCACATTTGACTCTCTGGAATATTACACAATTCAGAGCCCTTTATATGCCAGTTATGCTGTCAGATTATAATTCTATTTTTATTAAGTATGAAGTTCAAGTCATTAGGTAATGGTTGATATGGAAGGACTTCCATATGTACTTAATGAAACTTATTACATTTAGTTTTAATTATATGGTTTTAATTACTGGTGTAAGAAGGATTGTCTCCTTAGCTTGTTTCCCACGATTTTGTGGCAATATCTTTTTGCTTGTACTGCTAGCAAACTAATGTTCTTAACATTTAAAGTAGATGGACAGGGGCTGAAGGCCCTGGCTGATCCATCCTACAAAGCTTAAAAAGGATATTGGAGAGAAAGAGACTGTGAAGGTATTGAACACACGTTACTTTTCTGTTATGTAACTTGGATGCACGCAGATCACAATCTCTTCGCATTGCTGTGTTTTTCGTACATATAGATGCATATGCTAGTCGTGCTTTTATGCTATTGAGGTATACAAGTTAGATGCAGACTTAGCTGTGGACATGTTTGGAAACTGGTGCACAGTGAAAAAATGTGATGTCTGTGGCAGTTGGGTATTCATGTTTTAAACTGCACCAGTAAAATGACAATTTTATATCTATGCATAACTTCCACAAATATATCCTAATGAACTGTGTTCTCCATAATGTTTTCTCCGCTATATACCCATGATTACCCCTTTGAGAGGACAATATCGCACACACATAAGATTGACGGGATAGCTTTAGGAGGAGAGTGCAATGTTAAGAGGCAAACCTAATAAGAGTGTCAAAATGGGGAAAATAAAAAAATAGGATTAAGGTGCCTTTAAAATGGAGACATAGAAACAATTTATGGTAATCTGACCACACACTGCAATATTGTGCACTTTGCCTCAATACAAACCTTAGAATTATCCCATCAATCTCAAATTAAGCATGTTGGTAAATGTGGTCCATAGGTGACCATTATCTGCCTGTGCATGCACTCCTCTTCCAAATTACCCCAGTGAAGCCAGAAGAGATCTGGTTGCTGGTCCTTTTGTCAGACTTCCTAATATTGTTCAGTTTGGCTTTCTACTAGTCACAGGTCTAAATCCTTGCCAATATTTTTACACTTGCTTTATAAACATTTACTGACAGATTATATTTCTTACTGATACCTTGTTGGATTTATACCAAAACGTTTCAAAAGTGAGAGGTTACAGCACCTAGGGTGGATGCAAGGTGAGAGGGGACTTTCAAGCTTCACGTTTCCAAAATTATTGGTTAGGTCCGTGGTTCCCAAACTGCGCCACTGGGGTGCCGCAGCGAACTCAAAGGGGTGCCAGGGCCATTGGTAAGCATGGCAGGGGACTACTTGGTAATTATTTTGGCTTAGGGGTGCCTTGAAAAAATTATGGAGACCCTAAGGGTGCCTTGACCCGAGAAAGTTTGGATTCCACTGGGTTAAGTACTTCTACATGCAGTTTGGCTGTTACAGGATGTCTCAGTTTTACTAGATCACTAGTTTTATAACAGACTGATGAGTCACTACTTTTATTTACAGTTTGTAAATGTATTGATGGTTGACACCCTGCTACCCATGTGGCCATATTTTTTATTTTTTTTTAAACAAAATATTAAAAAAATTTTTACAAATCAACATAAAATACGTATTATACAATATATGTTATTGACAATAAACAAGGAAATAAACATTGACGGAAGCTCTGATTTGTTGCAAGAAAGTATATATGTTACTACAGCAGAGACATGTATATTAAGGGAGACAAAAGGGTAAAAAAGGGTTGGGGAGGAATGACCGGGAGATGTGGGAGGCTTTTTATATTTGGAATGATAAAGTAATAATGAGGAACGAATGCAGTGATTTTCAGGAATGCAGGAGGGTATGTAGGTAATGTGTATTCCTGGAGGGGTGAGCTATTAGTCACCAAATCTGATGTGAATTGGGAGTTACAGCAAGAAGAGGGTGTCAAACGGTTGTTAGTGAAGGTTCGACTTCATAATGACACGTCCAGAGAGACCATGTGTTTTGGAATTTTCTATGGCCATATTAAACAACAGTCATTTTGTTCTAAGCTTTGTTCTTTGTGGCCAACAGTAGAGGCACAACAGTTTTATTTTCTGCAGTTGTTACTGCAGAGGTGAACAAAATAATACATAAATCGGAAGCATCTGTTCACATCAATAAAGTTGACTTCCTAAATGTAAGCGTCAAATGTAAAGGGGTTTTTTTGTTCTTTGTTTTTGGGTTACCCTGGCTCTGCAATATTTATAAAATCAAATGCCAAATCTCTTCTGGCTTACATTGTGTGCTGTAGTCAGAAGACTACAGAAGATAACCATACACACGATTCAATAGATGCCATCTTCCCTTTTTTTTTTTCTTTTTAATAAGATGCTGAATGAATTAGTGTTGGGCATTACTCTTATTGGGACTAGACACTGAGATATTGAAGCATGTGTGCCCAGCTCAACTCTTTTCTTTTTAATATAGAAAATATACTGTTTTCATTACATAATGGAAACTTTCATTCTCGAGTTTTATATTTGTTGGTTGTAAATGTAGTAACGGAGATTTTGACTGTGCATTATTTGGGGACCACCATTTACAGACTTTGTTTCTAAACTGTTTAGGTATGTGGATGCCAGCAGGACAGACAATTGGTAAGTAATTAGCCATACGTTTTTAAAATTATTGTATCACTCGGGCAATTCACTTCATCCTCTCCTACCTTTTTGGTTCTTCCTAATGTAGTCTTCTCCACAGGCGGGTATGGGCCTACAGCGGGCCGGGGTGCTCCTCCTCCACCTCCGCCTTTTACTCCCTTCCTAGTGTCATCACCTCCAGGAGGTTATGCTGCACCACAGGGCTTTGCACCAGGATATGCAACACCACCTCCATTTGGTAAGTGCTAAGTTTATTTACTTTTATTTTTGTCAGACCCTCCTGTAAGGGAAACTAATCCCCAGCCATCCCTGTATATCTTTCGCTGTGTTATTGCAGGCTTTGGCTATGGCCAACCCCCTCCCCCTCCTGATCAATTCGTCCCATCAGGAGTTCCACCACCGCCTGGTACTCCTGGAGCAGCGCCATTGGCGTTCCCTCCACCCCCAGGGCAGTCAGCTCAGGATCTCAGTAAACCCCCTGGTGGTCAGCAAGACTTTGCTTTTAGCCAATTTGGTAAGTGGTGTCCTTGTACAAGTTCTGTCCCTGTTTGTCATTTGGGGTTGGCTGGGTGGCTGAAAGTCTCTCGAAACACAACCTGCTGGCCAGAAAGCTTGCTTGGAGCCTTCCTTGTGTTTTTGTAAGAATGTGTGATTTACATTAGAGACTCTTGCTGCCCTTACATCATTATAGAAAACACCCATGTCCCATCCATTGCTGTAAAATCAGAGTGCACCACTCCATGTCTGACCTTGCCATGCACAATGCCCATTGCCTGGCTGGGTGGGATAACAGGTTGGGGTTGTAGTGCATGCCTTAACCATCCCACGTAAAAAGCCTGAAGAAATCACTCTTTCCAGGAAATGCCTGCTTTGTGAAATTGTCCGAGTGGATTTGAGCTCTCTGAAGGACATAAAAGGTAAGAGATGGTAGGTAGTGTTAGAACATCCATCCTGATTTGGAGGCTTGTGGGAATCACACACATTGAAAAAGCAGTCTGACCACCAGCTCAAGTGACACAAGCAGGTTCCAAACAATTCATGATATGCGTATCTTTAGTACTTCTAAAGTTTTGTTTTCTGCTTGTTAATATTTCCACATTGCAGTATAGGAATAATAATGGACATTATCAGCTTTGTCTACAGTGCGGACTCTTTTACACAGCCTAAACACAGAATTTCTTGTACAGCAGTTATCGTAATCATTAATGAGCTTTTGAAGGTCCCTATTCTCTGCAGCACAGAGAAGATATTCTGCTGAGAGAAATCAAGATTTTTTACACTTTTCTGTGACCTTGTCTAACAGTCATTGCTCCAATATATCATATTAGTCAAAGAAATATAAAATATAAAACTGATTCTCTCTCAACCGAAATTTTAAGCTGCATGGTACTGGATGTGGATGTGGTTCTGGGTGTATTGTGGGTAGTGTACTCCTCTGCCGGACTGAACTAAGATGTAGGATGAGAGGGAATGAAGTAGAGAAGCTCAAACAAATAGTATAAATAAGTGTTTGTAATTCTCAGACACTGATGAGGCATGTTGTAAAATTAATATATTTCAGTGTTGTGTATACAAGTATTCATGTTGCTCCTGCTTATTCTGAACTGACCTTAATCAAAAGATAATTATGTGCAAAACTGAAAAAACCTGAGTGAAGCCTAGACCCCAAAGGTTACTTTCAGTGGTTGGGTGTTGAGGTTCTCAGGCTGGTACTCTGTTAAACATACCCGCTCCCCCTCACTCCTGCATGGTCACGTAGGTACCTCAATGTCCTGTTTGTGCCAGTCCTTCCAGGCAGCTTATTGTCATGACCCATGCATATGGGCTGGTGGAAGCAAGATGTTGGGCGATCTGCCGCAGATGGCCTCAACACCAGACCCAAGCGAAGTTACTTTTGTGGACCTGGCTTCTTTTTGGATATTCCATCCAAACCTGAATTTCAAGTGAATTAAAAATTTAGCATCTGTTTATCAAAGATCTAATTGTGCTATAAATATATATATTTTTTTTTTGTATAAAAGTACAGATAAGTTCATATCAATTTAGCTTGTTACAATTGCCGATAATGGATATTGACAGATGTTTAAACCTTTAACCATGTTAGCTTTAATGTAGGCCAGGGTTTTCCAAACCCAGTCCTCAGGGCTCCCTAACAGTGCAGGTTTTCCAGATCACATGTGACATAATTAGGACCACCTGTGGATCTGTTACAATGTGTCAGTCAGTAATGAGTACACCTGTGCTCCAGCAAGTAGATATGGAAAACCTGCACTGTTGGGGAACCCTGAGGACTGGGTTTGGGAAACCCTGATGTAGGCTATATATTTTTTTTTCTCTCTACTGAGATCTGAGCTTTAGTAAATATCGTTTTTTTGTTTTTTTTTTTGTTTTTTTTTTGTTTTTGGTTTTTTAGTATTTTATTTTAAGTCTCAGTAGAATAGTATGTACACTAGTAAAGGTGCCATATTATCTTTGTAGAACTTACACTAGACTTTCTTTATGTAGGTTATGCCAGTAGGCATTTCCAATCTTTGCTAAATAGATTGACTGAGTCTTGAATTTGTCTTCATTTTTTAAAGAATAAAATAAAATAGCTAGATTCCAGATGTAGTGATATTTTACACGAGCAGAAACTAAACAGATATGACTTGTGAATGTATAGTCAATTAACAATCAGTTTTATTTTGTTTTTTACTTGCTCTTATTGCCTTCAGCAGCCCTCTTTTATTAATTGCCTGCATTTTCCATAGCATATTAGAACACACTATTTGCCTAAATACGTTAATGATAACTGGGCACTCATTAATTCCTAATGAATTGGGATGAGCTCCATACCCACTAAATAGCTTACTCTGCAGTTCATGGGCAGCAGGTGTACTTTAAGCGCTGAAAGTAGTTTGTGTGTCTTGACAGAAGTAAAAAGTAATTGTAAGCAAATATTTTTAATGGATTTCACATGAAATGAATGTGAATTTCATATCCCACCTGTGGCCATAGATTCATCATGTACAACTGCGTAAAATTGTCTGTCATAAAGGACAAATCATAGATTGACACTTGGTTTGCTGCTCAGGGTTGTCTTTAATATTGTCTAGCCTACTAATGAAGAGTGACCGGACATGATAGCGTCCTGGGGGTGGGTGGCTGTTAGCAGTGCTCCCCCTTCCTCTATGTCCTTCCAACAATGGGTCTGATTTGCAGAGAGAGATTTTTAGATTAAAATACAAAGTGAATATTTTTAAGGCTTTAGTGTATTGTATAACCTTTACAGTAGTTTGGATTGCCTGAGATTTTTATTGTTCAGAGTGGAGCTTTGATATACCTGACCTTTTGTATTAAACTGCCAGAAATGTAGTAGTTGCATAATGCACTTTCCTGGTTTAAAGCTAAACACATTGGGATCAGAACAAGATGTAATACAACTTGTTGACCTTTGTTCCTAACATGCAATGTATTTAGGACAACATTAAACCAGTTCTCACCCAGAAAGGAAAGTTGTAATCTGCCAGGCAGTACCTATAGCACCATTATCATGGGGAAAAATGTGTGTAGAGTCATTGGTGTTTGACACTTTGCTGCTGCATTACAAAACTGCAGTTTGGGATGGAATGAAAAGTTATTTTTCATAGTGGAGCATGGCTACTAGGAAGCCAGTTTGTACAGTACCAAAAAGCCAGAAGTGGGTCAGTTAATATTAATTTTCCTGTGTTCTGGACAGCACTTATATAAAAGCCCCATGGGGGGGTAAAAGGTGTGTTTGTTAGTGGGTCTGAAGGTCCCAGAGTACACTGACTCTGCTCTATTGAAATGGCACACTAAAGGTTATTGGCTCCCTCTTCATGATTACAGGCTGCACTTTGCAATAACATACTAGGTTTGAGTATGACACCAACTATATTGAATGGTTGCAAAGCAACCTGAAGGTTTCTGAGTGTGATGGTGTAATTTGACAAAAAAAAAGTGAGGGGGTAAAGGAGTGAAGGGGAAACGAGTCTAAAAGCAATGGAGGGTGATTTAATGTGAGTGAAGCAAACGAAGTATGCCTGTAAAGTCATATTGTTTTTTTAATGGTTAAATGCTTAAAATTTGCCTCATTATAGACTGGTAAAAGGGGTGCATAGAGTGTGAATGCAGGTACCTAAAATAAGTCTGTTTTAGCACACATTTCCCAACTTACATCTTGTTACAGCTAGAGGTAAACTACTTAAATTCATGCTACAGTCTCAAATCTTAACTTTTATTGCTCAAGGCAGTTATTTTATTTTTTTTGAGTCGCTGGTCTAGGTGCTACAAAAACCTCATGCTTGGCTTTTAATTTTTAGCACCTCCATCTTTTGCTGGTTTGCAATCGCTCCTTTCACTCCATAGTTTCATACTTAAACTATGTGAAGAAATCGAATATATGAATACCTAATCTCCATTTATTTGCTGTAGGATATGGACAGGACATGAGTGGGTTTGGACAGAGTTTCTCTGACCTCAGCCAACAGCCCCCCTCTTACACGACAGGACCCACTACACCAGCATCGGCAGGCCCGGCCGCTGGAGGGAGTGGCTTGGGACGAGGGCAGAATCACAATGTGCAAGGATTCCACCCTTATAGACGTTAACATCAGGGAAGCGTGAGCACAGTGAAGACTAGGACACATCCACCTCTGAACTTGTGACAATCGCCTGGTGAAGACACATCCTGCTAGTAGAGACTTGTGGAGGTTGTATTGTTTGAAGGAAAAGCTGTGGGTGTTTGGACAACAGTTTTTACATCAATTTTTGACCCATCAGCACAAATAAAGCCAATGAGTCACTGGTTCCAAACAGGGTTTTGAAAACATCTGCAGCTTTAATGGAACTCTTCAGGTTTATTGGTTCGTGTTTGTTTTCCATTTTTTGGGAGGGGGGGGTTATTTTTTTCTGAGCCTTTGTTTTACCAGAAATTGTAAACTTTTATGTTTAAAGATATGAAATATATACATTTAAAGATTGTGAATTTTTTAAAAGAAAATTTTCTACTATGTATGCAGGTTTATTTTTTAATTTAATTGCAGGGTTTCCGGTGACACTGGAGTTCAAGACATTTTAACTCCTTGCTTCTAAATATATTTTTTTTCCTTTTAATTTTATTTTACGTTGTGGGTCGTTGAGTGCAAAAAGTCAGCATCTCCGAATTACCCAACTAATTCCTACTGAGTGTAGTTCTTGATTTTGTTACTTGACATGAGGCAGAATGCAGGGAACAGCCACCTGCTCCGAAGTCACCAATGCAGAGACTTGATTTGTGCCCCATGCCTGTTGCATCTCTTTTGCAGATTTTCCAGGGTAATGGAGCCATCTCTAGATGTAAATTCCTCAGGCTGAAGGTGTGCAGTGCATTTTGCACTAACTGGTGAATACCTCCTGGTTTGAATAAAGAAAATAAATCCTTTTGGATTATAACTTATGATGTCCTCCTTCCTTGAGTATCTCTCTATCTTTTTACAAAATACCATTTCATTCAAATTTTTAAACAGCTGAGTCCTGTAAATAGTTTACTAGTTGGCAACAAAACCCATTTACAACAGTAATAGTTTGAGAATACATACAATAGCAGAAGAAAGTGACTTGAACACTGCTTAAAAGGAGGTTTATATCTTTCTCTATCAATCACATTGTGAGATATATTGACAAAAAAAATATATATTCTAAAAAAAAGTGTACTTATGTTTTCAGTTAGTAGATTTTGCTTCTAATACTGTACTTTATCATCCTTGCTAGCTGCACAGCACTGTTTCTTGTTTAGTTCATAATCACAATGGTCCCATATGTTTACATTTGGTAAGTGCAAGAAGATGGAGGACAATAAATGCCATGTCACTGTTTCTATTGATAAGTCCAAGGGAACCAGCCAGAGAGAGCTCCCACATGGCATTTTGCTGCATGCTCACTGGCTGCTGTAAAATGGACAGGATCTATACCCAACACCTTTAAAATTGTGTTCACGGGATCACTTATGGTTATCAGGTTGCAATGAGGAGGGGGGTGGGAGCACCATATGAAAAGGCACCTTGGCTTAAATGCAGAGGGGGTAAATTTATCAAGCTGTGGGTTTGAAAAGTGGAGATGTTATCTATAGCAACCAATCACATTCTAGTTATCATTTATTTTAGTACATTTTACAAAATGATTGGAATCTGATTGGTTTCTATATGCAACATCTTTACTATTTCAAACGCGCAGCTTGATAAATTTATCCCCGGGTCTGTATAGGTGCTGAGAGCAGAGTAATCATGCACCAGTGAGGCCTCTAGCACTATGTCTTTAATCTGGACCACTGAACGTCACTCAAATTATCAGATCTGCATGTTGAAGGTCATGAATGTAAAACACACTTTTAGAGCTAACCTAAAACTCCACTGTAGCTTCTTAATTCATTAGATAGGTACAGCTTCTACCAAATCTTGAGGGCCGTGTCTTGGGATCTTGTATAGATCATAATGCTAAGTCTACAGCATTTCATTTGCTGCGACATCACTTGCCCTGCTCTTGAAGTATTAATCAAACTTTATACCTGTAAAGTAAGTCTGCTTAGCTGTCAATCAGTCTCCTCTGTTAGTTAAGTATCTCCCTCTTAAGATGCCAACTTGCTAAAGAGGAGTGCAACAGTATTGTGGACACATTTAGATGTCAATAAACATCACCATTTGTTTATATAGCGCCACTGATTCCGCAGTGCTGTACAGAGAACTCATTCACATCAGTTCCTGCTACCATTAGAGCTTACAGTCTAAATCCACACACGCTTCAATTTTGATAGCAGCCATTTGACATACTAGTATGTTTTTGGAGTGTGGGAGGAAACCCACGCAACTACAGGGAGAACATACAAACGGCGATTATTTGTTACTCAAATATACATAATGTAAACAATAAACTCAAATTATCAAATTGACCAGGTATTGCACAGAACTCGTCTTGAAGCAATTGAATAATTATACAAACATAAAGTTTATCTTGCTCCACTAGTCAAATGGCTGGGGTTTTATGGGGATTAGGTAAAAGCTGGGACTCTAATAATTCTGCTTCCTGCAGTGCCCCTTGCCTCTAGAACAGAGTTGTTCTCTAAAGTTGAATGCTGATTATTAAAATGTTTCTTCCTCTCCATTTTGTCTAGTGCAAAGAATCCTTAGAGAATATTTGTTTTTGGTAAAAAATTTGCATACATTTAATACATTAGACTTCAAAAAAAAAAATATCACATGTTGTTTATATAATGTGAAAGAAAATTTAAGTTATGAGAGGAAACAATATAAGCAGAGGTGATGCACTTCACAAAACAGTGCATTGCAACACTACTAAAGTTATTGATGCCAGAATGCAGCTCTGACCACCTTAACTCATTCTGGGTGCTGAAATGGATGGCTAAAGGTGCTCAGAGCCCTATTCTGGCACCCGGAATGGATGACTAAGATACTTAGAGGTCTCTCCCCTGCACCGCATTGGACAGCTGTTTCAGAAGGCTGTTCTTGCTCTGGATTAGAGCAAGAACAGCCTTCTGGAACAGCTCTGGTCTCCCTCCTGCAGCTGAGACGGAGCTTTTTGCGGTCAGCTCTGGACGGAGAAAGAAGACCGCTACAATGGTCAGGTGGGTGCTCCTACTGCAGCAGCCTAGGAATGGACAAGGGAATGGGGAGGGGGGGGGGGGGGCGCGACAATTCTCTTTTCAACCTAGATTGTATATATAATATATATATAAATAATTTTATTATAGTACAAGTGCTTTTCCCTACCCAAATTGTGCTACACATTATTTACAGTTTTCTACCCTATGGAATATATACTCTCTAGATTGCACTGTAAACTACAATTTTCCAAGGTATTGCATGTGTATTTAAACAGTGCTTTCCCCTACTGTATGTTGTATACATTTTTCTACAGTAGTGTCAGGGCCTGACATTAGCCTTCTTATGCTAATACACACAGTGCCTGATCCCCTGTTTACATTCATATTCAGCAACACACACACAAAATATGCTGCACATGTGCACATGCATGGCAACCAATAAATGCACAGTGAGAGCTATGTTGACATTGAGCATATAAATATATATATATATATATATATATATATATATAGATAGATAGATAGATAGATAGAGAGAACATATTATAGTTATACATATAATTTTATACACCTGAATATAAGTATTCAGGATTATTCTCCAGCATTCAAATTTAGACTATGCTATTCACCCTTACCTGTTCTTGCAGCTTAGACTACCTGCTGTTCTCTATTGCTTGTTCTTTCAACATACTTGTCATTTGTCTGGCTTCTAGAAAGTTGGGATGCTGTTTTGAAAATATGCAACAAATTTATCCTAATGTAAAAAATCTGATTAGGCTCTTTAGTTCAAACACAACATGCCATTATGGACAGAAAAAAAACACCCTATAGCACAGGCATATACAGACAATACAATTTATGAATAAAGGTTTTGTTTTGGGGGTTTTTTATTAAAAAAAAAACAACTAAAAATTAATAAAATACAATCTACCAGTCCCATCTGACTAGTATTTAGCATTCTAGTGTCAACTGAGAACACATAGAGCATCACTGTAACTTTTTTTTCTTTCTTTTTCTTTTTTTTTAAATGCACTCTCTCAGCCATTTCATCAGCCCTCTTCAGCCACTTAATCAGAATTCAGCATCCTAGGCTGCAGCCTGATTAGCCTATTGGTTGATCATGTTCAGTATATGTATTGCACCAGTACTCTCCTGTACCTAGATTGCGCTGTACATTTTCTGCATTGTTCTATGGTACTGTATATGTTTTGCACCAGCGTTCTACATTACCTAGATTGTGCAGTACATACCTACACATTTTCTACTTCTCTGCATGTATGGTACAGCACCCTCCTACCTAGATTGCTCTGTACATTTTCTACCCATTTTGTTAATAGTTGCGCTGGGGAACTGCAGCGATTCACCTTCCCCTAGACTACTAGCATTGAGCGACTAGGTATCAATTGCGCTCCCTAGGAGGCGACTCGGATAACTTAGGGGACACCGCACACGCTGCCTTGGCACTGTAATTACAGCATGGATGCGATACACGCTGACAGCCATACTAAGTATGCGCTGATCGGCATTTTAAAGAGGTGGCTATATTGGGGGTGGATCCGGAGGAGGAAATTTCTTCCACCCCCCTTTTTGCTTCCTGGCACGGAAGTGGCCATATTGGAACACAGAGATCGTTGTGCTGCACGCTGCACCTCTTCTCTGCCTCTCCATCTACTGGTATCGTTCCTTCTGCTTTATATTATACTCCATAGAGACATATTGAATGCCTGTTTAAGCTGTTCACTATCACACTATTGTTCAGTGTACGGGGATTGGTGTTTTTACAAGATTTGTGACCTAGTATAGAGACTTGGTAAACAATCTTGCTGTGCTGTGTACAGACGCTACTGCTCAGACAATTTTTCATTGCTGATTGTGTTATTAGTTTTTTTAACCTGCAATACATTTCAAGTATGTCTGAGAAGGGGACCACCAATAGTAAGCAGACCCAGAACCCTCAGCCCCCTCGGGGTTCACTTTGTTTAAGAAAGCCAAGGCGCAGGTGGCGGCCTTTCCACCACCCCCTCAGATGATGGAAATGGTAGCTGATGCTTGGCTAAGGCCAAATAAACAATGTATGATGCCGGACAGATTTAAGTCACCTTATCCTCTCCCGGCAGAAGATTTGGTTAAATGGGAGGCTTCTCCTAGGGTTGAAACCCCTGTAGCCTGCATTTCTCTTCAGCGATCCCCACCCAGGAGCGGGTTTCTCTGAGGGATCCCACAGATAAAAAGTGCGATCACGCCCTCCGTTCAGCTTACATAGCATCATGCAGTATGTTTAGACCCACCATGGCAGTGGCCTGGGCCAACACAGCTATCCAGTTATGGGCTGAGCAGTTAGAGACATTCAGGATAACACTCCACACGCTGATCTCCTCCCCTTGGCCTAACATATTCAGGAGACTTCTGATTATGTAGGACAGGCAGCCATGGATGCGGTGTCCGTCAGTTCTAGACACTCTGGTCTCATTATTGCATCTCGTCATACCGTATGGCTACGCTCGTGGATGACGGATGCCGATTCAAAACAAGCTCTAGAGATCTTGCTATTTGATGGGGATACTCTGTTCGGATCAGAGCTAGAGAAAGTCATTCAGGTGGCCACAGGAGGTAAAAGTAACGCGGGATGAAGGGGAAAGAGAGTGAGGTAACCGACTAGGTGAAGTAGTTAAGCAGATGACTGATAGGCTTGTAAGAATAGGTGGGCTCTTGAAACTGAAAAACTAGGGGATATTCTGATAGAAAAGGGAGAATCGATCCCTGTTCTTGGATACGTGAGTGACGTGTGGTTATCAGAGGAGAGGCGACAGTTATTGGCCGATTGCAGAGGATGGGATGTTGTGCTCTACACTATCAACAATTTTATTTTTATTGTTTTAAAAACTTGAAGGAGAAACAGCACATAGAGAAAAAAAATCCAACATAATAAACAATATAACATTAGTATCCGTGGTGTCTCCTGTCATTTTGCATTTTAATGTGAGTGGGTGGGGGAGGGGACAGGAGAGGAAAGATAGGACAGAGAAGATAGAAGAAACCAGGGGAGGAGGGGTTTGGTGAAACAGACACTAAAGGGGAATTCAATTGGCTGCGTTACTGTAAAAACGGTAATTCTAACGGCGGCTTTTTGCTCGTGGCAGACTTAAAATTACTATATTAACAGTATTTGCTTTAACGCTGCATTAGTCGCGGCTGAATTGAATCTACCCCTTAGAGCGCAAAGACGAGTTTTACTGGAATCAAAAAGTAAAGCTGTATAAAATGGGAGGATCATCTACTGGTATAGAGATCATACAGCAACATGTACATAGCACTTACCCAACTAGCAACTCACCCAAGCTAGAGGATCCAGAGAGCTGAGCTGGGGTGGGTATGAAGTTACGGCTATCACAAAGATCCCATGGTGCCCATATCTGGTTGAATTTGTAAGATTTGTCATGTAGATAGTAGGTAATACTCTCCATACTTGTGATATGCCAAACATAATTTTGCAAGGCCTGCATGAAAGGGGGATTGGGATTCTTCCAGTGATTAGCTATCAGATGCTAGTATATGGGAGATTAGCTTATTGGAGGGGGCGCTCTCATCAGGTAAGGGATGAGAGAGAAGGAATGACCAGGGTTCCTTCGTCGCCTGTTTTTCTGAGAAAGAGTTTATAAGTGAGAGGACCATGGCCAAAAAGGGGACTTTACGTGGTCAGGTCCACCAAATGTGGAGCATCGTACCTCTCTGACGACATACCCACTAGCAGCTCGGGGTGGACGTAGAAAACATTTTGGATAGCTTGTCAGGGGTATAGCACCACCTGTAGTATAGTTGATAGGCCGTTTCCTTAATTAGTGTGGAGATTCAGCTCTTGGCAATCCCCTCTCTGTTCTCCCAGCAGGACTCATCCGAAGGGGCTCCCATATATCTCTCCCATTCCTGTTCATGTCAAAGGTGGTGTTTATCAGCCAGTTATAAATGACTAATATCATCCCTTTAGTTTATGGGGATTTTAGACACTTGCGTTAAAAGAAGGTGAGAGCTTGCAGGGTTTCAGGGGGAGGCAGGGACATAGCGAAATGTATCTGAAAAAATTCAAATAAAAGCGGGTGGAAAGCTTCATATTTTTGGGTAGAGATCTGAGAGAGAAGCCCACTTGTCATTAACTACTGGGTCTGAAACTACCTATATCCTGGCTCGGATCGATTACTTAAATTGTGGAGAGGAATTACTGGGGGGAAAACATGGGTTGTTTCTGAGTGGAGTCAAGAGGGAGA
Source organism: Mixophyes fleayi (assembly GCF_038048845.1). Taxonomy (NCBI): domain Eukaryota; kingdom Metazoa; phylum Chordata; class Amphibia; order Anura; family Limnodynastidae; genus Mixophyes; species Mixophyes fleayi. The sequence continues at coordinate 221,708,623 of NC_134402.1, read as the reverse complement.
CAGGAGTGGACAGTTTGTATCTAGACTGGCATGTGAGACAGGCAATAGACATGCAATATTTGAGAGATGGGAGGTAGGAAATCACGGAAGGTCTATCAGTGTTAGAGAGGCCAGGAAGTGGGTTGACGTGAAATGCGTTTCCAGGTCCACCCAGGCTGTGGTGCGATGTTGACTAGGTGAGACGCCAGAAAATAAAAGTTAATAGCTGGAAAGCCTCTGCGTCCCCGGGCTCGAAGTACTGTCATAGAAATTCTAAGGGCCTTACCACACCAGACAAATTTCAAGAACAAGTAATGCAGGTCTCGGAACACAGAGTCTGGTACTTTCACTGGTAGGGTCTGGAACAGATAAAGGAGTTTGGAGATTAGATTCACTTTGACAGCGATGATCCTCCCCAGCCAAACCTCGAGGTCTTTTTTGATTCTAGCCAGGAGGCAGGGAAAGATTTCTCGTATGAAGAGGTGATGTATACTCCAATGTACTTAATCTTGTCCATCTGCCAATGCAGGGTAAAGCTAGTTTGTATGTTGGTTTTGAGGGAAGAGGGACCATAAAGAAGCATGGCCTTAGATTTTGGAAAGTTAATTTTGTATTCTGTTAGAGAACTGTATTCATGAGTCTGTATAGGGGGAAGGGGAGAGAGTCCTGGGGGTTTGTAACAGAAGAGAATATAGGCTGCGAAAAAAAAGAGATCTTAAATTCTCGGGGCCCCACCTCCACACTCGTTATCGTAGTTGTCTGCTGGATCATCGCCACCAAGGGTTCTATAAGGCAGAGACTAGGGGTGATGGGGCAACCCTTCCTTGTCCCATTGGAAAGGGAGAGCGAGTCAGATAGGGAGCCATTTACCAAGAGGCTGGCCGATGGGGAGTTGTACAATGCGGATACCTCCGTCAGGAATTCAGCCGAGAAGCCATACGCCTTTAATGCAAGAGACAAAGTCCCATGAAGTATGGTTGAATGCCTTCTCAGCGTCTAGGGAGAGCAGCATAGTCGGGATGCGCTTCTAAATGATAATCTGGGTCAGGTCAATTGCATGGCGGGTATTATCCCTGGTCTGGCTGCCTGGAATGAACCCCACCTGGCCATAGTGGATCATGTCCAGTATGCCTCTGTTCAGTCGTGTGGCCAGGTTCTTGGCATATATCTTGACATCCAGGTTGAGGAGAGAGATAGGATGATAGCTTGCGCAGCCTCCTAGTGGATGACCATTATGCACGCTTCAAACATTGAATTAGGGAAGGAGTCTCAACACAAAGTAGCATTGAATAGAGTGTGGAGGCGGGGGACCAAGATCTGGGAAAATTTCATGACTGCCAGTATTTCATCCAATGATATCTCCTCGTTCAATTGTTGAGTTTATAAGTGGGAGAGCTTAGGGAGATTCGCAGGCCTCAAGAAATCTGCTATGGTATCAGCAGATATGGCCACCCTGGATTCAAACTATCTAAATTTTATATAGGGAAGAATAGAACCTCTGTAATTCGTGGCAAATCTGATCTATAAAGCTATAGGCTATAAATGGGGGAACCTGAAGCAGACTTCAGGCCACAATGTTATTTTGAGATCCCTTAGCACTCAGCTGGGCAGGCAGGATTCTATCGTCTTGTCTCCCCTCTCGTAATACGCCTGCTTCAGCCATTACAAGGTCGCAGCAGTGGATTCCAAGAAAAGGAGATTCAAGTCGGATCACATCCTATGGCAGTGTTTCTCAAATCCAGTCCTCAGGACCCCCTAGCAGTACATGTTTTCCATATCTCCTTGCTGGAGCGCAGGTGTATTCATTACTGACTGACTCAGTGTAGCAGGTGGTATAATTATTTCACAGGTCACCTGTAAATCCTGCACTGTTAGTGGGTCCTGAGGACTGGATTTGAGCAACACTGCCCTATGGAGTTTGGTCAGGGTGTCGTCATCCGGTGAGAGTTTGTGTTGTCGTTCTATGGTCTGCAGTTGAATGGCTAACGATGTGCATTTTGTAATGGATAATTTCTTAAGTATTGAGGCCATTCTTATAAGGTGGCCCTGCACCACCACCTTATGGGCTTCCCAAATGGTTGCAGGGGGAGGTCATTCAAAACAAAATATTCTTCCATGACCGCAGGTGTGATGTAAGTAGTGGATCACAATGGATAGAATCATTGAGGTGCCAAGTGGAAGGGCGGGGGCGGGAGACTATATCTGAGAGATCAGCTGATATGGAGGAATGGTCATCTGATGTATACAGGCCTTCCAGAGTTTTAGGGTCAGATCGTAGCTCGGGAAGATCATGTCTATCCGTGAGTAAGTGTTGTGAACCGGGGAACAGAACGTATAGTCACGAGATGTAGGTTCTCTAACCCTCCAAGAGTGAAAGAAAAGATGATGAAAGAGGAGAGATGCCAAAGCTTTGGATTTACAGGACTCTGACCCATAAGTGGGTGGAGCCAAGTAGGACGACCTATTGACAGCCCCGTCTACCACAAAACTAAAATCCACGGACATAATCGCTTCTCCCTGGCATATCTGAGAAAGCAATGAATTTAGGGCAGCGAAGAAGCGGCACTGGTTCTGATCTGGGCATACAGGTTAACCAGAGTGCACAGGGTGTTATTATGCTTACCCACTAGTATTAAAAATCAACGTTCAGGGTTAGAATAGGAAATCAACATCTCAAAAGTAACACGAGAAACAAAGAGAGAAGCAACTCTTCATTTTTTCTATCTAGGATCGCAAGCATGGAAAGTGGATGAGTACAATCTAGATTTCAGTGTGAGAAAAAGTGTTGTGTGTTTTTGTGGGCTGTTCAAACCTTTAACTTTCAAGGAGAAGATCCTAAGAGCCATCCGGGGGTGAAAAGTGGGCCACCTCAGATCCTCCGGTGAGGGTAACACGGGATGCAAGAAAACAGAATAACAATACAATATATCAATGCAGTGCCAATGCTGAATCAAAGTTAAAAAGGGTGTCTGAAGAAGGAAGGAAGGAAAAAGATAAAGTAAGAAGGAGGTCTGGGGTATGAACAGGACCAGGGTGTGGGGCCATATCTGGTCTGTGGTGCCAGCCAGGAGAGACAGAGGGAAATGCCAGTAACGGAAAAGCCGAGCATGGGTTGAATACCCATTACGGAGGTGTTGCTAGGGACACGGGGGGAGGGGGCAATGGACACTCTGGTAAGGAGTGAGTGGACACCCGAATCACCACAGGGCTGGGGTCAAAGAGGATAAGTTAAGATCATGGGGACGGTGGGAATGTTGTGAGAAGCCAGGGAACAGTTATATCTGTGGCCTGGGAGCCAGCTCAAACCAATAAACAGGGCAGTATGAAAACAGCAACCAAAAAACTGTAAAGGAAAAAAACAACAAAAACGCAGAGAAATAGCAAAAAACACACATCAGGCCCTCAGGTCCTGTCACTTATCTCTTCGCTGCCTTTTCAAGTTGTCCCTACGGTCCGCATGCTCTGCTGGTTTCAGACCTCTCTGTATGATGCTGCCCAGTCTGTCTGCACTCCAGAGATCCTTCCAGAATCAGTGTATGGGTGCAGCTACCTTGAATTCGGTCACATTATTCCTCTCAGCCAATCAGGTGATAACAGCCTGCATTCCAGGGTTCCCTCCAAACCAGTTCATGGGAGCATCTTGGTGCTTTTTTAGCCCAGCTAACCACAGTCTCCAATCAGAAAACAACTACTATAAAAGGACTTCCTGAAACCCTTAACTGTTGCCAGTGCAACGTTGTATTTCAGATGCCAGCCTGGTTCCCAGCAGTTTGCAGTCTTGCTATTATTCCAGCTCAGATAGTCCAGTCTGATTCCAGCACTCTGGTTTCATCCATTCTGGTTCCATTCTAGTAACAGCATTCCGGTTCCAGTCCGGTTACAGTGATTCACTTCTAGCATTCCGGTTTCTGCATTCCGGTCCCAGTCCAGTTACAGCAATTCACTTCCTGCACTCTGGTTACAGCACTACTTTTCCAGTCCGGTTCCAGCGATCCAGTTCCAGTACTCTGGCTCAAGCAATCCACTTCCAGCATTCCGGTTCCAGATTGGTCCAGCAATCCTTTTCCTGGTTGCTCTCCTCTGCTAGTGTAATCACCATCTGCACCAGTTCTTTCACTACATCCAGAGGAACATTATCAAGCCACCCAGCTTTGCCCACATAGTCAGGAGTCCAACTCCAGAGACACAACCCAGTCTGGGTACAGAGAGATCCTCAGGCGTGACAGTTGCACTGGCCTAATAAATTCCGCTGGTGATCTGTCCCAAGGAGCGGGCTCAATGCGAAGCCTGGTGAATCGGCTCATTGGTCAGGAAAACGCACAGGGACATATCATGCAGTTCCTTCAAGAGTTGTCCTCTTGTCTGGATAGCATTCAAACTACTTTCAGTTCAGGTGACGCGTCTGCTCCTGCACAAGCTCCACTTGTTCAAGTTCCTGCCACAGCTTCTCATCTTCATCTGCCAACCCCTGCCAAGTTCGATGGCAATCCAAAACTGTGCAGAGGGTTTTTGAACCAATGTGAGATTCATTTTGAGCTACTGCCCAGCAGTTTCCCTACAGAGAAAGCAAAAGTTGCATTCATTATCTCTCTCCTGTCAGGACAAGCATTAGTCTGGACAACTATATTATGGGAAAGAGCAGATCCCCTGCTTTCCTCGTGTTCTGGATTCACAGCAACCTTCAGTTGGATCTTTGACGAGCCTGGCAGGACCACTTCGGCATCCTCAGATATTCTACGACTTTAACAAAGCGCCCATCCTGTAGGCCAATACCTGGTTAAGTTCTGAGTTGAAGTGGAATGAGGAGTCCCTGATCACAGCCTTCTGGAGTGGCTTGTCTGATAAAATTAAGGATGAACTATCTACTCGTGATCTGACTTCTACACTTGATGAACTAATTTCCCTGTGTACTAAAGTTGCTTTCGGGAGAAAGGAAGGGGTGAAATGGTTAAGCCGTATTGCCAACTTTGGTCCCGGCAGTTCTCTCTGCCAAGTGATGAGCCCATGCAGATAAACCACTCTCATTTAACCCAAGAAGAACGTCAGAGACGCCGACAGGCGAACCTATGCCTTTACTGTGCAGCTCCAGGACACTTACTTGATTCCTGCCCCAAGTGTCTAGGAAACTCCCACTCCTAATGATGGAAAAGCTAGGTTAGGTGTAGTCAATTCTTCTCCACAAAAATCTGATTATGTACTAACAATCACTCCTGAACACAGTCAGCGAACTAAAAACCTCTCAGCTCTTCTTGATTCTGGTGCCGCTGGAAACTTCATTACTGCCACAGCGGTTCAAGAATTGCGGTTACCCACAGAGCCATTGCCTCAAGCTTTCTACATCATGGCAGTGGATGGAAGTCGCATCTCAAATAGTATTACCACCCACCAGACACATCCTCTCAAGATTAAAGTGGGGGTTCTGCACTCAGAATTGCTTAAGCTTCTCATCATCCCCAAAGCTTCAAATTCCTTAGTTCTAGGTTTACCTTGGTTTCGGTTACATACACCCCAGGATGGAATCTGAGACGTAGTCCAATCAATCTGAGGGTTATCTTGTAAGGACTCTCGCCTCCAGCATGTCATACCACTTTGAACCACAGTCTCATCTGGTCAAGACCTTCCACCCTTACCTTGCAGGGACTTCTCCGATGTCTTCAGTAAAACTGGTGCTAACTCATTACCACCACATAGAGAGTGGGATTGTCCTATCGATTTGATGCCGGGTAGGTACGCCCCCTAGGGGGCGTACCTACCCGCTCTCCCTGAGACAAAGTCAATGTCTGAATATATCCAGGAAAACCTTGAAAAGGGGTTTATCCGTCCATCTTCCTCACCTACCGGAGCAGGTTTCTTTTTTGTGAAGAAAAAAGCTGGCGGTCTCTGCCCCTGCATTGATTATAGAGCTTTGAACGATATTACCATCAAAAATCATTATCCTTTTCCCTTAATCACGGAATTGTTTGATCATGTCAGAGGATCCCAGAATTGTAAGGCCGATGCCCTTTTTCGTTCCATTGTTCAAGATGAAGATCTTTGCCTAACCCAAAAAAGTCCCATCATCAGTCCTGTGTCCTTTTCTACCACCAATATTGTTCCTTCCCTGCCTCTGGGAAAAAAAATTGTGGCTCCAGCACTTCGCAAGAAATTGCTTCAATGGGCTCATGCCTCACAATTCTCCGGACATTCTGGAGTTCAAAAAACTCTCAAACTTCTCCAAAGATCCTATTGGTGGCCTACTCTCAAATAGGACATCCAAGAATTCATAGCTTCCTGTTACAGGTGTGCCCAACATAAAATATCTCGCCAGACACCTCCCGGACAACTTTGTCAATTTCTCACCAACCCTGGACTCATCTGTCTATGGCTCATTTTGACCCTCTCACTGGACTACCCTCTGCTCCAAAACTGGCTCAATTAATCATTTAGAAGATTTTCAGATTTCATGGCTTGCCTTCGAAAATAATCTACGATCGTTGGGTCCAGTTTGTGGCAAAATTCTGGCGGTCTTTGTGTTCAGCTCTTCAAGTGAAGCTCAAGTTTTCGTCTGCTTATCATCCCCAACAAACGGCCAAATCGAAAGGGTGAATCAGGATTTAGAAACTTTCTTTGCATATTTGTCTCATCTTCACAAGACACCTGGAAAGAACTTTTACCCTGGGCAGAATTCAATAATCAGTACCACTCCTCCTCTGGGCCTACACTCTTTTTTACAGCCTATGGTCTTCATCCTAGAATACTTGAGTTCCAGCCTCTTCCTTCTGCCATTGTACCTGCTGCTGATAACACTTTAGGTCAGTTCTCTAAAATATGGAAGGAAGTCCGTTCTTCCATGTTAAAGGCTTCCTCCAATTACAAAAAATGCGCTGATCGGAAACGTCATGCATTACCCACTCTCAAACCAGGGGATCGAGTCAGGCTTTCGAATCTTAGGCTTAAGGTAACTTCCATGAAATTTGCCCCTTGCTATGTTAGTCCTTTTTCTATAGAGCGAGTCATCAATCCAGTAGCCTACAAACGCTACGAATCCAAAACTCTTTCCACATATTCATGTTGAAGCCTTTGGTCTTGAATACGTTTCATTCTGCACTCCCTAAGATTCCTAAAATCCAAACTCAAGGGGGAGTCGAGTATGAAGTGGAAAGGATACTCAATTCACGGATTCGTCATGGTCATCCTGAAACACCTCAATTTAATAATTACCAGGTGCGGCCAAATACTTTTGTCCATATAGTATGTATGTGTATATATATATATATATATATATATATATATATATCGCTATTTGGTCTTGAATAAGTTTCTGTGTTGTCTTGAGTTACTGTCATCTTGAATGTCTTCTCGCCAACTGAAACTCAATCTTTCAAAAAAGTATAGCGTACCTGCTATCGTTGGCACTACTCGAAGGAAGGTGCGGAGTCTAACGTGCCCCTGATGTTCACCAGGCACCCCCGCAAGGAGTTATGGACTCAGCTGCAGGAAACACGCAGGTCGCGGTCCTTCCACGAGTCAGATAGCGAGGCACGAGAGGAATTGTCAGACAGGCCGGTTCGGTAACAGTGCGGGCAGTGCAGGTACACGAGGGAAATCCAAAGGAGTAGTGAGTCAAGCCGGGTCGGTAGCGTTCTGGCAGCGTGGTACAAAAGGGAGATCCAACAGGGTAGTCAAGGTAATCCGGGTCACAAGGGTCACAGGCAATACGGCAAATATCAGGATACAGGCAAAAGGTCAGGAGACAAGTAATAACTGGAACACAGGAAACGCTGGAGGACAGGAAAGACCTGAAACTCTGGCACAGGAGGTGGGGTCCAGTCATATACTAGCGCCGTAGCGCTATCCTCCTGCAGCGTCCCGTTGCCTAGCAACGGGAATGTTTACTAAACTTGCGGCCGAGCGGAAGTGATGTGTCTGGTTGCTAGGCAACCAGACGCGCTATGCCGAAGGACAGGCGGCCGCCGAGCGGCGCCTGACAGTATGCCCTCCTCTTTCTCCCCTCGACTGGAGGAATCTCTTGAGTAACAGAGGGGCACGAAGGTCAGGTGGATAAACCCAAGATCTTTCTTCTGGACCAAATCCCTTCCAGTGTACAAGAAACCGTAGCGTCCAGGATTCGGCTGATCTCGAACTCTGTTCCTGAGGAGGTTTGAACGGGAGGTATAAAGAATTTGTTAAGCACCAATGGTCGAAGTAAGGACACATGAAAGGTATTATGACATCGTAATGAAGCTGGTAGCTTTAACTTGACACACACAGGATTGATGACATGTGAGATGGTGTAGGGACCAATGAAACGTGGAGCCATTTTCATAGATGGTACTTTAAGTTTTAAATCTTTAGTGGAAAGCCATACTTGATCCCCTACCTTCAATGTGAGGAGTAGCTCTTCGGTGGCGGTCTGCAAAGGTCTTGTAGTGCTGTGTTGCCTTTTGCAGAGCTGCTTTGGTTTTTGCCCAAATGAGGGAAAATTCTCGATAGAGGGAGTCCACCGCTGGAACTGAGAAGGAAGAATTAGGAAACGGGTCTGGGATAATAGGATGCATCCCGGTTACAATAAAGAATGGAGAGAACCCGGTGGATTCATGGACATGGTGATTGTGCGAGAACTCTGCCCAGGGGAGAAATTGTGACCATCTGCTTTGATTGTCAGCGGTAAAGCAATGAAGGAAAATCTCCAAATCCTGGTTGATCCGCTCAGTCTGACCATTGGTCTAGGGGTGATACCCCGACGAGAATTTTAATTCCGTACCCAGCTTCTTACAGAAGGCCCTCCAGAACTGGGAGATGAATTGAATTCCTCTGTCAGAGATAATTTCTCTTGGGCAACCATGAAGTTTAAAGATCTCTTTGATAAACGTGTCGGCTAAGCGACTGGCCGAAGGTAGACCTGAAAGAGGAATGAATTGCACCATTTTGGAAAATCGATCAATGACGACCCAGATGGTATTAAATCCTGAACTGCAGGGAAGGTCAGTGATAAAATCCATGGCTATACTTTCCCAAGGAGCATTAGGCGTAGTCAAGGGGTGAAGCAATCCAGCAGGAACCTTCCTGGAAGTCTTGTGTTGGGCACAGATGGTACAGGCTGCAATAAAATAACGTATATCAGCACGTATAGTGGGCCACCAGAAACGACGACAGAGAAGGAACGTGATCTTCTTTATTCCAGCGTGACCTGCGATACGGGAAGCATGAGCCCATCGCAAGACCTTAAGTCGTAACTGTGGTTCCACAAATGATCGCCCTGTAGGGTGAGCAGCCTCAACAGTATTGGTAACTGCCACAATGTTAGAAGGATCGATGATGCATTAAGGAATCGATGGATTCAGGCGGTCCGTATCATCGAAAGAGCGGGATAGAGCGTCTGCTCGCCCATTTTTAGCACCTGGACAGAAAGTAAGAGTCATGTTGAAGCGAGCAAAAAATGATGCCCAGCGGGCCTGCCGAGGATTCTAACAGCGGGCTTCACGAATGAATGTCAAATTACGATGGTCTGTGAATATGGTAACGGGATTGTCACTCACCGGACCGTGAGTGCCTCTTCCCGGACATTTAGGAACCGTGGCCGTCCTCCATCCTGAGGGTCTGCGCATGCGCAGCCCTTTTCTACCCTTCAGTGTATGTCCCTTTAACTTAATTGGCAGATCAGGCAACACTCCCTATATTAAGCACCTGTGGTCAACACCACGTTGCCTGATCTTGGAGTCTCATTCCCCATGAGTCTCTGAAGGTGTTTCCTCGTTTATTCAGCGCTGCTGATTCCTGTGGTTTCCAAACCACTTCTACCGCTGTGGTTTCCAAACCACTTCTACTACTGTGGTTCCCATACCACTTCTACCATCAAGTTCATCATCAAGACTGTGAGCTGATTCCTATCCGCTGCCTCCGTGCACTACAGTCTTCTATACCACTTCAACTCTATCTCATATCATTGTGACTGTTTGCTGATTCCTATCCGCTGCCTCCGTGCACTTCAGCCACTCTCCACATCTACTCACCTGTTCATCATCAAGACTGTGAGCTGATTCCTATCCGCTGCCTCCGTGCACTACAGTCTCCAGCTTGCAACTCGTCTGTGTTTCCTTATCGTGACTGTTAGCTGATTCCTATCCGCTGCCTCTGTGCACTACAGTCTCCAGCGTACAACTCGTCTGTGTTCCAACATCGTGACTGTTAGCTGAGTCCTACCCGCTGCCTCCGTGCACTACAGACCCCAGCTTGCAACTCGTCTGTGTTTCAACATTGTGACTGTGAGCTGATTCCTATCCGCTACCTCTGTGCGCTGCAGTCTTCATCTCATCTCTCCCGTGTTTCCTCGAGACTGCTGCTATTATTGCCATTCGCTACTCCCGTGATCAACAGCTCCTGGTCTACTCTGCTCACCCGTGTTCCATCGCTATTGGCACCTGCTGGTTGCTACTGGTTACCTCCGTGTGTTCGCAGAGTCCTGCTCCTGCTGCCAGCGCTAATCGTCCATCTGTTGCTGATCCGCTCTCCACACCTTCCTGTGTCCCGCTGGTCTCTACCCGCCTGTCAGCATTGGATTCGTGTCTCATCTGCTATCCTGCTGCTAGATCATCACCATCCTCCTGGGTCCGCCAAGAGTCCAGTTCCGTGTACTACCGATTCCTGTGGATTCGTGTCCCTGTTGGTTTACTTACCTGTGCGCTGCACCTACTAGACCTCTGCTTCATCCATCCAGGGACTTCTCATCCTGCCGGCCTCCTGCTGCTCAGGTATCGCTGCACTCCTGCCTGACTGCCTGCTTCTGAACCACGGTATGCATACTTCTCATTGACTGTGCTGGTGTATTGCATATCTTGCTGGACTGTGTTGGTTCTCCTCTGGAGTTTGCTATCCGCTGAGTCTGTTGCCATCATTGACTGTGCTATCTTGTTCCGGATTACTTCAAGAGACTTTCCATATTTGCAGTGCTGTTCAGTCATTCATATATCTATATTGTGCATATTACTGTGGCTCGTGTTAAGGTGCCGTGTTTACCCTGTGTTGCAGTCTCTCCCCGTGCACCTCCTCACATATATATTCAGTGGTACAACTTGCTAGTAGCAGACCACTGATCCCTGTTTTCAGTTTCACCTGTTCCAGTATCCTCTCACATAGCAGTGGTACAACTTGCTATCGCAGACCACTGACTCCCCGGATACCTCCACTTGGATTCCATTCCTTCACTCAGACAGCGGTACAACTTGCTATCCGCAGACCGCTGACTCTCATCACCTCCTCGTTTCTGTTGGACATTCCTCCTCACTATAGCAGTGGTACAACTTGCTATCGCAGACCACTGACTACCTTCACGTGTCCTTGTCCATACAGTTCCTCGTGTACTACCACCTCCATATTACCAGTGTTGCTAGTCATAGACTTTCCTGAGCATCTCATCATCTGCTATTTACTGTTCCGTGATCACCCTGCTACCAGAGTACCCTATTACCACCTACGTTGCTCTGGTAAGCCTACCACCTGGTGATCCCTGGGTAAAGACTCCTAGTGCCCGTGACAGTAAGATCAGGCCATGACAGACCCAGATACGGAACCTACAGCCAAAGAGATGCTGCGGCATCTGGTTACCCGTATTGAGCAACAGGAAGTTCGCCAACGGCATTTACTGCGGTGTTACCAGGCGTTAGCTTCCCAAAGAACGTCCGTGCAAGATGCCACAACTACTGTTGATGCTCCTGTGCCTTCCTCCGTTTCCCCAGTGCCATCCCAGGTGTTTACGGCTTCCACGCTTCACCTGCCTACTCCGTCAAAATACGATGGAGACCCCAAAACTTGTAGGGGTTTTCTTACTCAATGCTCAGTTCATTTTGAGCTCCAGCCTCAAAATTTTTCTACCCATCGTTCCAGAGTGGCCTATCTTATTTCATTGTTTTCTGGACAAGCTCTCGCATGGGCTTCTCCTCTGTGGGAAAGAAACGATCCATTGTTACAGGATAGTGCCGAATTTATTTCCACGTTCCGAAGTGTATTCGATGAACCAGGTCGTGTTATTTCCGCTGCATCCAGCATTCTGCGTCTTCGCCAAGGATCTCGCACTGTGGCTCAGTACGTCATTCAATTTAGGATCTTAGCCTCTGAACTTCAATGGAACACTGAAGCATTAATTGCCGCCTTCTGGCAGGGGCTTTCCGATAAAATTAAAAACGCACTGACTTCACAAGAACTACCCTCCTCTTTAGAAGATTTGATCTCTCTTTGCCATCGTGTAGACCTGAGGTTTCGTGAAAGAGAACCTGAGAAAACAACTTCGGTTAAAACACCTCTTCTCTCAAATCCTCAATTTCACCCAGCTTCATCTCCGGTGATACCCATGGAGATAGGTCGCTCCAAATTAACTTTAGAGGAGAGGGACCGAAGAATAAAGAATAGACTTTGTATCTATTGTGCCGATTCTACGCATATGCTCAATTCTTGTCCCAGGAAATGCCGGGCTCTAACCAATACTGGGGAGATAAGGTTAGGGTTTCTGGAGTCCTCTCCATCTTCTACGAAATTAAAAGCCTGCGCTTTTGATGTTACGATTTCCTTTGCTACCAAATCCTTTGAGTCACAGGCATTGATTGATTCTGGAGCAGCAGGAAATTTCATTTCTAAATCTCTAGTGAATCAATGGTCTCTACCAGTGATCACTTTAAAAACACCGATTACTGTGACTGCTATGGATGGATCACGTCTCATCAATGGTCTCATCACCCAGAGTACGTCTCCAGTAACGCTTCAGATTGGTGGGCTACACCATGAAGAGATTTCGTTTTTAATTCTTCCTGTTACGACAAGTCCGATTGTCTTAGGCCTTCCATGGCTTCAATGTCATTCTCCCCGGATTGACTGGCGCACTTCTCAAGTTACATCTTGGGGAGCTGAATGTCATCATCGTTGTCTCTCTCAAATGGTTTCATTCAAAAGACAGCATTCGTCTATTTCACCAGGTCCTCCTCCACAGGATCCTTCATCTACGGATCTGTGTGATAAGGTTCAGTCTGAACGCCTTCCTCTTCATCGGGCATTCGTGACGTCATCGGACGTTGAAGATGGATCTCAGGAGTCATCTTCAAAAAGTCAAGTGCTGGTGGTTCCCGGTCACCATCCGTCTTTTCCGGAATTTCCTGCCCTCCCGCCCACCCAAGTTCCTGCTGTGGTGAATGTTTGTCAGACCTTCAAAAATATCTGGTCTCAGGTCAGAACCTGTTTAAAGAAGACATCTAACAAATATAAGTCTTTTGCAGATAAGAAGAGGCGGGCTATTCCACCACTAAAAATTGGAGATCGTGTCTGGTTATCTACCAAAAATATTCGTTTGAAGGTCCCATCTATGAAATTCGCTCCTCGTTTTATTGGTCCATATAGGATCATTCGAATAATCAATCCAGTATGTGTTAAACTTCTTCTTCCTAAGAATCTTCGGATTTCCAATGCCTTTCATGTGTCTTTACTCAAACCTCTTATCATCAACCGTTTCTCAACTCCTCCCTCAGCTCCACAGCCAGTTCAAGTTCACCAGGAGGAGGATTTCGAGATTACTGAGGTATTGGATGCAAAAATTTCGTGAGGAGTCCTCCGTTTCCTCGTTCATTGGAAGGGCTTTGGTCCTGAGGAGCGCTCTTGGATCAAAGCTGAAGATCTTAATGCTCCTGCCCTTTTGAAGAAGTTTTTTTCCAAAAATCCGGACAAGCCCGGTTCCAGGCGTTCTGTGCCCACCTTTAAAAGGGGGGGTACTGTCACTCACCGGACCGTGAGTGCCTCTTCCCGGACATTTAGGAACCGTGGCCGTCCTCCATCCTGAGGGTCTGCGCATGCGCAGCCCTTTTCTACCCTTCAGTGTATGTCCCTTTAACTTAATTGGCAGATCAGGCAACACTCCCTATATTAAGCACCTGTGGTCAACACCACGTTGCCTGATCTTGGAGTCTCATTCCCCATGAGTCTCTGAAGGGGTTTCCTCGTTTATTCAGCGCTGCTGATTCCTGTGGTTTCCAAACCACTTCTACCGCTGTGGTTTCCAAACCACTTCTACTACTGTGGTTCCCATACCACTTCTACCATCAAGTTCATCATCAAGACTGTGAGCTGATTCCTATCCGCTGCCTCCGTGCACTACAGTCTTCTATACCACTTCAACTCTATCTCATATCATTGTGACTGTTTGCTGATTCCTATCCGCTGCCTCCGTGCACTTCAGCCACTCTCCACATCTACTCACCTGTTCATCATCAAGACTGTGAGCTGATTCCTATCCGCTGCCTCCGTGCACTACAGTCTCCAGCTTGCAACTCGTCTGTGTTTCCTCATCGTGACTGTTAGCTGATTCCTATCCGCTGCCTCTGTGCACTACAGTCTCCAGCGTACAACTCGTCTGTGTTCCAACATCGTGACTGTTAGCTGAGTCCTACCCGCTGCCTCCGTGCACTACAGACCCCAGCTTGCAACTCGTCTGTGTTTCAACATTGTGACTGTGAGCTGATTCCTATCCGCTACCTCTGTGCGCTGCAGTCTTCATCTCATCTCTCCCGTGTTTCCTCGAGACTGCTGCTATTATTGCCATTCGCTACTCCCGTGATCAACAGCTCCTGGTCTACTCTGCTCACCCGTGTTCCATCGCTATTGGCACCTGCTGGTTGCTACTGGTTACCTCCGTGTGTTCGCAGAGTCCTGCTCCTGCTGCCAGCGCTAATCGTCCATCTGTTGCTGATCCGCTCTCCACACCTTCCTGTGTCCCGCTGGTCTCTACCCGCCTGTCAGCATTGGATTCGTGTCTCATCTGCTATCCTGCTGCTAGATCATCACCATCCTCCTGGGTCCGCCAAGAGTCCAGTTCCGTGTACTACCGATTCCTGTGGATTCGTGTCCCTGTTGGTTTACTTACCTGTGCGCTGCACCTACTAGACCTCTGCTTCATCCATCCAGGGACTTCTCATCCTGCCGGCCTCCTGCCGCTCAGGTATCGCTGCACTCCTGCCTGACTGCCTGCTTCTGAACCACGGTATGCATACTTCTCATTGACTGTGCTGGTGTATTGCATATCTTGCTGGACTGTGTTGGTTCTCCTCTGGAGTCTGCTATCCGCTGAGTCTGTTGCCATCATTGACTGTGCTATCTTGTTCCGGATTACTTCAAGAGACTTTCCATATTTGCAGTGCTGTTCAGTCATTCATATATCTATATTGTGCATATTACTGTGGCTCGTGTTAAGGTGCCGTGTTTACCCTGTGTTGCAGTCTCTCCCCGTGCACCTCCTCACATATATATTCAGTGGTACAACTTGCTAGTAGCAGACCACTGATCCCTGTTTTCAGTTTCACCTGTTCCAGTATCCTCTCACATAGCAGTGGTACAACTTGCTATCGCAGACCACTGACTCCCCGGATACCTCCACTTGGATTCCATTCCTTCACTCAGACAGCGGTACAACTTGCTATCCGCAGACCGCTGATTCTCATCACCTCCTCGTTTCTGTTGGACATTCCTCCTCACTATAGCAGTGGTACAACTTGCTATCGCAGACCACTGACTACCTTCACGTGTCCTTGTCCATACAGTTCCTCGTGTACTACCACCTCCATATTACCAGTGTTGCTAGTCATAGACTTTCCTGAGCATCTCATCATCTGCTATTTACTGTTCCGTGATCACCCTGCTACCAGAGTACCCTATTACCACCTACATTGCTCTGGTAAGCCTACCACCTGGTGATCCCTGGGTAAAGACTCCTAGTGCCCGTGACAGGGATATAATGCGCCCTCTAGAAAGTGTCGCCATTCCTCTAGAGCTGCTTTGATAGCGAGAAGTTCCTTGTCTCCGATTCCATAGTTGATCTCATTAGGAAGGAATCATCTAGAGAAGAACCCGCATGGTGAATGAGTACATAGTAACATAGTTGATGAGGTTGAAAAAAGACACCAGTCCATCAAGTTCAACCTATTTTGGATCTCCTGCGATCCTGCACTTATATTTGAAATTAATCCAGAGTAAGCAACCGTCAATCTGTTTCAATTGTGATAATCCCCCCAGACCCAATATTGCAGTCCTATTTTTACCCTATATCCACTACTATCCTTCATTTTAAATTAACGGTCGTATCCCTGGATACACCTTTCCGCTAAAAATTTGTCTAACCCTTTCTTAAACATATCTATTGAATCTGCCATCACAACCTTCCCTGGCAATGAATTCCATATCTTGACTGCCCTTACTGTAAAGAACCCCTTCCTTTGCTGGTTGTGAAATTTCCTCTCCTCTAACCTTAGGGGATGACCACGTGTCCTGTTTATGGTCCTTGGGGTAAAAAGTTCCCATGAAAGCTCTCTGTATTGACCCCTAATGTATTTGTACATAGTAATCATATCTCCCCTTAGACGCCTCTTTTCTAAAGTAAACATGCCTAAACTGGCTAACCTTTCCTCATAACTTAATGACTCCATACCCTTTATCAATTTTGTTGCCCTTCTCTGAACCCTTTCTAGTTTCAAATTATCTTTTTTATAGAGTGGTGCCCAGAACTGTACTGCATATTCAAGATGAGGTCTTACCAACGATTTATACAGTGGCAAAATTACACTGTCTTCCCTTGCATCTATGCCCCTTTTTATGCATGCCAATACTTTGTTTGCCCTTACAGCTGCTGCTTGACATTGAGCACTATTGCTAAGTCTACTGTCTAAGAGCACTCCCAAATCCTTTTCCAATATAGATTCTCCTAAATTAATTCCATTTAATTTATAGATCGCGTTCTTGTTTTTGATCCCTGAATGCATAACCTTACATTTATCTGTGTTAAACCTCATATTCCATTTGGTTGCCCAATTCTCCAGTTTATTTAAGTCCTGTTAGAGCTAAAATGTGTTTGATTAAATCGATGAAAATGAGAATTAAAAACAACGACTGCTTAAAACTGTGGCAACAGGAAGGGAACACGTGGCTAGGTAGTGCGTGCATACTGGAAGGAAGTGTTGGAAAGTGAGGAGAAGGGCGCCCTTCGTGTTCCTGCCACCATATGTGGTTGGGGGGAAAAGTACAGCCGATACAAAAAATTTTAAAAATTAAACAAGCAATTTATATCCTGTGTTAAGCCATTTTAACGGTAATGTTTCTGAAGAAGATGATGAACCCACCATCATTTCAGCCATTGAACATACTATTAACGTGCAAGAGGCACCACGCAGACAAGGAAAGGGAACGGTCCCACCAGCAGGGGCAGCGGCTGAAATTGGTGAGAGTAGTGGAGAAAGTAATAGGCATTCATTGTACCGAAACAGTAATTAAGTCCCTCTGTAGAGAAGCTACATCTTGCTCTGATTTTATTACCTTACAGAGTTTAGTGTCATCTGCAAAAATAGAAACTTTACTCTCTAAACCATCACTAAGGTCATTAATAAATATATTAAAAAGGAGTGGTCCCAGCACGGAACCTTGAGGTACTCCACTTAAGACCTTTGACCAATTAGAAAATGTTCCATTTATCACAACTCTCTGTTCCCTATTCTCTAACCAGTTTTCGATCCAAGTACAAATTTTGATCCCTAGACCCAGTTCCCTTATTTTGTAAACCAACCTGTTGTGTGGTACTGTATCAAAGGCCTTTGCAAAATCTAAGTAGACCACATCTACTGTCCTGCCCTGGTCTAAGTTCCCACTAACTTCCTCGTAGAAACTAATTAGATTAGTTTGACATGACCTATCCCTCACAAATCCATGTTAATTCCCACTAATAATTTTATTGCGTACCAAGTAATCCTGAATACTGTCCCTTAAAATACCTTCCAGTAGTTTCCCCACTATTGATGTCAGGCTTACAGGTCTATAATTCTCTGGTTGTGATCTCGTCCCCTTTTTAAACAACGGCACTACATCTGCTATTCGCCAATCCCTTGGTACTGAGCCTGATGAGATTGAATCTCTGAAAATTAAGAATAGCGGTCTAGCTATTTCCGAGTTTAACTCCATAAGGACCCTTGGGTGTATGCCATCTGGACCTGGAGCTTTATTTATCTTAATATTCTACAGTCGCCTTTGGACTTCTTCCTCTGACAACCAAGTATTAATTAATGCCATGGTTTAATTTCCATTTTTATGTATTACTCCTGCCATTTGTTCCTCTCTGGTAAATACTGAAGAAAAGAACGTGTTTAATACCTCTGCTTTTTCCTTAGTATCATTTATCAATTCACCCATCTCACTTCTTAGGGGTCCTATATTATCTTTTTTTAATCCTTTTGCCATTTATATACTTAAAAAACTTTTTGGGGTTTGTCTTACTTTCTTTTGCAACGTGCCTTTCATTTTCTAATTTAGCCAATCTAATTTCCTTTTTGCATGTTTTATTACATTCCTTGTACCTACGGAAGGACTCCTCTGACCCTTCAGACTTAAACAATTTAAATGCACGCTTCTTCCTTTGTATTTCTTCCCTTACCTTTTTATTTAGCCACATTGGTTTCGACTTAATTCTTTTACATTTATTTCCCATAGGAATGAACTTATACGTGTATGTTTCCAACAACATTTTTAAGACAGCCCACATTTCTTCCGTATTTTTTCCTTCAAAGGCTTTGTCCCAGTCTATGCTCTTTATAGACTTCTTTAGCATATTAAAATTTGCCTTTCTAAAGTTTAAGTCCTAGTTGATCCCTTATACCGTTGTTTCTGGAAACTAATTTCAAATGAGACCATATTATGATCACTGTTTCCCAAGTGCTCCTTTACTTGAATATTTGATATTACGTCTACATTGTTTGTTATTACTAGGTCCAGTATAGTCCGGTTCCTAGTTGGTTCCTCTACTAATTGGGACATGTAATGGTCTTTTAGCGTGCTCAGAAACCTATTTCCCCTAGCTGTACCGCAGGTCTCAGTACTCCAATCAATGTCCGGATAATTAAAATCCCCCATAATTAAAATTTGACCTAGTTGTGTAGCCTTTTCAATTTGCTGTAGAAGTTGGGCTTCCTCAATCGTACTAATATCTGGCGGTTTATAGCATATCCTTATCAGCAACTTCTCTGAACTTTTTCCTCCGCTGGATATTTCCACCCACAATGCCTCTATATTATCACCAATATTCTCGTATATAACTTCCTGAATACTTGGTTTTAATTCTGGCTTAATATAAAGACATACTCCTCCTCCCCTTTTATTTACCCTATCCCTCCTGAAGAGAGAATAGCCTACCAAGTTGACTGCCCAGTCATGTGTATCATCCCACCAGGTCTCCGTAATACCTATAATATACTGCTCATTCATTGCTACAAGTTCTAACTCCCCCATTTTACCTGTCAGGCTTCTTGCATTTGCAAGCATACACTTAAGTCTATTGCCTCCCTTAGGTATTTATTTTTGCTTTAAAAAGGGCCACTTCTTATCGGCTATGCTTCCCTTTCCCCCCTCTCCACCCCCTTGACTCTTGTTAAATTCCTCCTTACTACTCTCAATGTCTATCCCATAAATACTTGCTTGCCCCTCCCCCCCGGAGCCTAGTTTAAAATCTCCTCCAACCTTCTAACCATCCTCTCCCCTAGCACTGCAGCCCCCTCCTCATTCAGGTGCAATCCATCACGACAATAAAGATGGCAACTGACCGAGAAATCAGCCCAGTGATCTAAGAATCCAAAACTCTCCTTCCTACACCAATCTTTTAGCCATGCATTAACCTCCCTAATCTCCCGCTGCCTCCCTGGACTAGCGCGTGGCACAGGTAGTATTTCCGAAAATACTACCTTGGATGTCCTTGCCTTAAGTTTGTGACCTATGTCCCTGAAATCATTCTTTAGGACACCCCTTCTTCCTCTAACTCGGTCATTGGTGCCAACATGCACCAAAACCGCTGGGTCATTCCCAGCCCCTCCCAACAATCTGTCCACCCGATCCGCAATATGCCGAGCCAAAGCACCCGTGAGACAACACACTGTTCGGCATGTACGGTCCCGGTAACAGATTGCCCTATCTACCTTCCTAATAATTGAATCCCCTACCACCACAATCTGCCTGGGTCCCTGAGTAATTTTGGTCCCCTCTATGCTGGAGAGACCATTCCCCTGGTTGCTAGAGGAAGCAGTCTCATCCAACTCTACCAATTCTGAACTGCCTTCCACAGTATCTTCATCCAATCTGGCAAATCTGCTGGGATTGGTTAGCTCAGAACTGGCCTGCCTCTTCCTCCCTCTGCTACCCCTAGTAACTGTTACCCAGCTGCCTACCTGTGCATCCTCCTTTGTCTCTGCTCCACCCTGCTCAGCTAATGCATTAACGGTGAGCTGTAAACTCTGCTCCAGGTTGGCAATGTCTCTCAATGTTGCAATGGTCTGCTTTAGATCAGTTACCTGGGCTTCCAAAGAGACCAATTGCTCACATTTCTCACAGAGGTATAAACCTTGGAACACTTGCTCCAAGTGTGCATACATATGACAAGATATGCATTGAGTGAGATCATCAAGCCTGCTACTACTCATCTTATTATGGCTAACCTAACTTCTTATAGCCTACAGTGAACTTGAGTACTAGCCTTTGCTAGCCACTTTCCAGATTAAACCCCTTCCTGGATTCAACTCCTTACTGGATCTAACTCCACACTTTAAACAAAAACAGCACTTGAAATCAAAAAAGCAGTGAAATCACAAGCTCCAGAAGGTGTCTTTGGAATAACATGGCTCCAATGCCTATTGAAGAGGCGTCTACTTCCACAAAGAAAGGTCGCTGTTGATCTGGCTGAGATAGAACAGAGGCCGAGGAAAAAGCTTTCTTAAGCGTAGCAAAGGCAGCAATAGCTTCAGGAGACCATATCTTCGGGTTGGCAGATCTCTTAGTTAGCGCTGTGATTGGAGCGATAATAGAAGAAAAATCCTGGATGAACTGCCGATAATAATTAGCGAACCCGATGAATCTTTGGATAGCTTTAAGGCCCTGTGGTTGAGGCCAGTCCAAGATGGCAGACACCTTGGTGGGGTCCATCTGTAGCCCTGAGCCGGACACGATAAACCCAAGGAAGGACACTTGGAGAACTTCGAAGACACATTTTTTCCAATTTGCAATAGAGATGGTACTTGCGCAGTCTTCGTAATACCTCCCTCACTTGTTCTTGATGAGAACTTAGGTCTTTAGAAAACACTAAGATGTCATCTAGATAAACAACTACGGAGGTGTACAATAGATCTTGAAATATGTCATTAACAAAAGTCTGAAAGATGGCAGGGGCATTGCACATACCGAAGGGCATTACCAGGTATTTGAAATGGCCATCCCTGGTATTGAAGGCGGTCTTCCACTCATCGCCCTTCTTTATGCGAATAAGGTTGTAGGCCCCTCGTGTCACGGACTTACCTGATCCCCGCCGCTCCGTCCAGCCGCACTTCCGCATTCAGGACCATGTGACCGCACCCGGAGGCGGTCACATGACCACAACCCTAGAGGCGGGGATTTTGAATCCCCTTCAGTATAAAAACCTCACTCTGACACTCGCTGAGTGTCAGAGCAACACTTACCTGTTCCTGGCTCCTGCTCTTCGTGGAATGCAGTGTCTTCCACCTTCCAGTGTCTTCCTGTGTGCTGATCTCTGCCTGTCTGACTTCCCTGGCTCTCCGTTCCCTGTGTACCGACTCGGCTTGCTGACCATTCTCCTATTCTTGTGACCCGTGTACCGAACCTGGCTTGTTGACTCCGAGTTGCCTTCTGATTCTGCCTGACTCCATTCCTGTGTACCGAACCGGCTTGTTTGACTCCGCCACCACCGCTTCACTCCGCTGTACTACATCTTGAGGCGAACCTGGGGACCGCGCCCTGCGACTCCTGGCAGCGAAGCCCACCCCGCCTTGCGGCGGTTCTTGGTGAACACCGGGGAGATCGTTAGACTCCGCACCTCAGGTAAGCCAGTGCTAATCAAGATTAGTAATATAGTATCCAGAATCTGTTACAGTTTGCTCTGACCATGGATACCACAGCTAAAGATCTGTTGGAGCATTTAGTAGGAAGGATGGATAAGCAAGAAGCCAACCAAGAGCAACTTTTAAAATTTCTCAATAGTCTATCCACTCGGTTGGATGTTGTCCAGAACACCCTTGTGGCTGGTGGATCAACTGGGCCGGCAGTGGCTCCTGTACCTCAGGCCGCAGCAGCAGCTTCTTCCTCGCAGTTACGGTTACCTAACCCACCCAAGTTCGACGGAGACCCTAAATATTGCAGAGGATTCTTAAATCAATGCTCCATACAATTCGAGCTTCTACCTGGGAACTTCCCTTCCGAAAAAACGAAAGTGGCCTATGTGATTTCGTTATTGTCCGGTCAAGCCTTAGCATGGGCTTCCCCCTTATGGGAGAGGGACGACCCCATTCTACATAACTTCAACCTCTTCTTGTCCACCTTCAAGAAAATATTTGATGAGCCAGGAAGGGTGTCCAATGCCACTTCCGGCTTACTACGTCTCCGCCAGGGAAACCAGTCTGTGGGGCAGTATGCGGTCCACTTCAGAACTATGGCCTCTGAACTTCGCTGGAACGATGAGGCCCTAGTAGCTACATTCTGGCAGGGCCTTTCAGACCGAATCAAAGACGAGTTGGTATCCCAGGAGCTCCCTACGTCTTTGGACGACATTATCTCCCTCTGTGTCAAAGTTGATTTACGTTTCAAGGAACGTAATTCCGAGAAGGAACAGTCGCGGCGTAGTATGATTCGCTTGGCCCCCAACTTCCAAACCCCGGTTCTCCCTCCTGAAGAGCCCATGCAACTTGGAAGGACCCGCCTATCAGCCGAAGAAAGGGAGAGGAGATTTCGGAACAAGTTGTGTTTATATTGTGGAGAGAGCGGCCATCTTCTGAGTTTTTGTCCTAAACGCTCGGGAAACGACAGGGCCTAACGAGTTCTGGAGCTGTATCGTTGGGCCTCTTTTCTCAGTGTCATTCAGTTCCCAATAGTAATGATTGCCTGTCTATTCCCATTTCCCTCCAGTTAGGACAAAAGACCTTCCCGCAGTCGGCTCTTCTAGATTCCGGAGCCGCAGGAAATTTCATTTCTGCCACTGTAGTTAAACAATTCGCTATTCCCACACAAGCGTTGGAACAACCCATCTCTCTGATGGCCATTGATGGGGGAAGACTTCCTGAGGGGTCCATTCTGGTACGCACTATTCCCCTTCTGCTTCAGATAGGAGCACTTCATCGAGAGAAGATTTCTTTTTTAGTAATACAGAGGTCTACCAATCCAGTCATCCTAGGACTCCCATGGCTTCGGGTCCACTCTCCCACCTTGGACTGGAAATCTGGTCACATATTGTCATGGGGACAGTCCTGCTTCTCTCGCTGCCTACAGAGAGTGGTTCCTCCGAATAGTCCTAGACGTTCCCAAGAATTTCCTGTGACTCCTCTACCTGAACCATACCAAACTTTCTCTGATGTCTTCTGTCAACAAGAGGCCACTAGACTTCCTCCTCACAGAATCTGGGACTGTGGTATTGATCTGATACCTGGTAAACCCATTCCCAGGGGCCGGGTTTACCCCCTCTCCCTCCCGGAGTCTAAGGCTATGGAGGAGTATATCCAAGAAAATCTAAACAGGGGCTTCATCCGCAAGTCTGCCTCCCCAGCTGGGGCTGGCTTCTTCTTCGTAAAAAAGAAAGATGGGGGTCTCCGCCCTTGCATTGATTACAGAGGCCTAAATGCCATTACCGTTAAAAATCGGTATCCACTGCCACTGATTTCTGAGTTATTTGACCAGATTAAGAGTGCCACCATCTTTTCTAAACTTGACCTCAGAGGCGCGTATAACCTTATACGCATTAAGGAGGGGGATGAATGGAAGACGGCGTTTAACACCCGAGACGGCCACTTTGAATATCTGGTCATGCCTTTCGGGCTATGCAATGCCCCAGCCATATTTCAGAGCTTTATGAATGAGCTGTTTCAAGACCTCTTGTACCAATCTGTAGTCATATACTTGGACGACATTCTCATCTTTTCTCAAGATCTAGCATCTCATCGTACTCATGTATTGGAGGTCCTCTCTCGTATCCGAAAAAATCAGTTATTTTGCAAATTGGAGAAATGCACCTTCGAGCAGAGACAAATTCCCTTCCTGGGATATATTATTTCGGGCACCGGTCTACAGATGGATCCCACAAAATTGAAAGCCATACTAGACTGGCCCCAACCTTCGGGCCTTAAGGCCACTCAACGCTTCCTAGGATTCTCCAACTATTATCGTCAATTTATCAAGGGGTACTCCTCTCTCGTGGCTCCCATCACAGCATTGACTCGCAAATCTGCTGATGCTGGTAGTTGGTCCTCTGAGGCTATCCAAGCCTTTATATTATTAAAGTCTCTCTTTTCATCTGCACCCATTCTTCAACAGCCAGATTGTTCTCGTCCTTTTGTCCTGGAGGTAGATGCCTCTTCTGTTGGCACAGGAGCCGTACTATCACAGCGAGGTCCTTCTGGAAAACTTCATCCCTGCGGATTCTTTTCCCGTCGCTTTTTACCTGCTGAGAGGAATTACGGGATTGGCGACAAAGAGCTCCTGGCCATCAAGTTGGCTCTCTCCGAATGGAGACATTTACTAGAAGGAGCGCAATTTCCTATCACCATATATACCGACCATAAGAATTTGCTTTACTTACGCACTGCTCGATGTCTAAACCCTCGACAAGCAAGGTGGTCCTTATTCTTCTCACGCTTTGATTTCAACATCACTTTTCACTCGGGATCTAAGAATACGAAGGCAGACGCCTTATCTCGCTCTTTTGATCCAGCCGACATGGAATCCTCGGAAGATAATAAATTCATTGTAAATCCATGTCAAGTATTGGCAGCTACACACCTGAAAAAGGGTTGTCCTCCAGGCAAAACATTCATCTTGCCACATCTACGCACCCGGCTCCTTCACTGGGCTCATCACTCACTCTTCTCTGGGCATGCCGGCATTCGCAAGACCTGGGACTTATTGTCCCGAAGCTACTGGTGGCCTTCCTTGCTGGAGGATGTGAAGAGATTTGTTGCTGCTTGTTCCAAATGTGCTCAACACAAGACCTCTAGGAAAAAGCCTTATGGATGCTTGCTCCCATTACCCATTCCTGATTACCCTTGGTCACAGATCTCCATGGATTTTATCACGGACCTTCCCCCTTCCAAATCCTGTACGGTAGTGCTTGTGGTCACGGATCGCTTCTCTAAAACAGCCCACTTTATTGCTCTTAAAGGCCTTCCTTCTTCCTCCTCCTTAGCCGATATTTTTATTAAAGAAATATTTCGCCTCCATGGCTGTCCTCAACATATTGTCTCCGATAGGGGATCACAATTCATATCAAAATTTTGGCGGTCTTTTTGCAATAAATCCGGGATTAAGCTTAACTTTTCTTCCGCATATCATCCCCAGTCCAATGGGGCTACTGAGAGAACCAACCAAGAATTAGAAAAGTTTCTAAGAATATTTATCTCTAGTAACCAAGACAACTGGGTGGATCTTCTCCCTTGGGCCGAGTTCGCCCATAACAACCATTTCCATGAGGCCATCTCTAACTCCCCCTTTTTTGTTCTGTATGGCTGCCATCCTAGACTACCCACCTTCTCTCAAGTTTCATCTTCTGAAGTTCCAGCAGTGGACTCTCTGTTTCGTAACTTCTCTGATATTTGGGAACAAACCAAGACAAATTTAAAGCAAGCAACTACTCGTTCCAAAAAATTCTACGATAAAAGGAGAAGAATGACTCCAAGTTTTTCAGTTGGTGACAGGGTATGGCTATCCACCCAGAACATTCGTTTAAAGGTTCCCAGTAAAAAATTTGCTCCCAAGTTTATTGGCCCATTCGCTATATCTGAGATTATTAATCCTGTAGCCTTTAGATTGAGTCTGCCTCCCTCTTTACGCATACCCAATGTCTTCCATGTCTCCTTGTTAAAACCGATGGTAACCAACAGATTCTCCACCTCATCCAGAACTCCTCCTCCTGCTGTGGATCGGGATCAAGTTGAATACGAGATTAAAACTATCCTAGATTCTCGTAAAGTTCAAGGTGCCATACAGTTCTTGGTAGATTGGAAGGGTTACGGCCCTGAGGAGCGCTCATGGGTAAGAGCCATTGATCTACATGCTCCCCGTCTACTTAAATCCTTCCATAAAAAATTTCCTTTGAAACCCTATTAGGTGTTCGGAGTCCACCTTTATGGCAGGGGGTACTGTCACGGACTTACCTGATCCCCGCCGCTCCGTCCAGCCGCACTTCCGCATTCAGGACCATGTGACCGCACCCGGAGGCGGCTACATGACCACAACCCTAGAGGCGGGGATTTTGAATCCCCTTCAGTATAAAAACCTCACTCTGACACTCGCTGAGTGTCAGAGCAACACTTACCTGTTCCTGGCTCCTGCTCTTCGTGGATTGCAGTGTCTTCCAGCTTCCAGTGTCTTCCTGTGTGCTGATCTCTGCCTGTCTGACTTCCCTGGCTCTCCGTTCCCTGTGTACCGACCCGGCTTGCTGACCATTCTCCTATTCTTGTGACCCGTGTACCGAACCTGGCTTGTTGACTCCGAGTTGCCTTCTGATTCTGCCTGACTCCATTCCTGTGTACCGAACCGGCTTGTTTGACTCCGCCACCACCGCTTCACTCCGCTGTACTACATCTTGAGGCGAACCTGGGGACCGCGACCTGCGACTCCTGGCAGCGAAGCCCACCCCGCCTTGCGGCGGTTCTTGGTGAACACCGGGGAGATCGTTAGACTCCGCACCTCAGGTAAGCCAGTGCTAATCAAGATTAGTAATATAGTATCCAGAATCTGTTACACCTCGAAGGTCCAGCTTGGTGAATATTTGAGCCCCACAAATCCTATCAAATAGATCAGAGATAAGAGGTAACGGGTACCGATTCTTGATTGTAATACGATTCAAGGGTCGATAGTCAATGCACGGCCTGAGGGACCCGTCTTTTTTCTTGACAAAGAAGAATCCAGCTTCAGCAGGAGAGGTAGACTTGCGAATGAACCCACGTTTCAGATTCTCCGATATATATTGAGACATCGCCAAAGTCTCTGGGCGAGAAAGAGGATAAGTTGGCCCCTTAGGTATAGGTTGGTTGGGAAGCAAAGTAATGGAGCAATCCCAGGGACGGTGAGGAGGTAAAGTCCCTGTCTTGCTGAATACATCCTGAAACTCGGCGTATGCTGCTGAAAGGACCAACTCCGTCACAGTGGACTGAGCAATAACTTGAGAACCGGGAGGCTGAACACTGGACAGACATCTATGATGACATTCTGTACCCCAACGGGTAACCTGAACACGATACTAATCCATTTGTGGAGAATGCTTACGTAACCAAGGTAACCCCAAGATAAGAGGGTTAATGGATTTTGGCAACACCAAGAACTGAATCATCTCACTATGAAGGGCTCCTACCATCAACCGCATGGGTGAGGTGACGGAGGAGATGGAACCGCTGATAACACGGTTACCGTCCACTGCCGTTAGCGATAATGGTCGAGGCAAAGCAAGTATAGGAATTTGAAGCCCAGCAACGAGAGTAGCGGATATGAAGTTCCCGGAGGAGCCGGAATCCACAAAGGCCGTGGTGGAGAAGGGACCTTTAGGGGTGCTCAGGGTGACTGCCATGAGAAGTTCTGGAGAGTGTTTCGAATAGGGAGCAACTGTGGATTCTCCTAAACCAGCCTCCCTGCTACCGTTTAGGAGGACAGGTTTCCCGGTCTCTTAGGGCAGACCTTGAGAAGATGTCCGGAATCCCCACAATAAAGGCAGAGACGTTGCTTGAAGCGCCTCTCCCTCTCTTCTGGAGATAAGCGAGAGCGTCCCACCTGCATCGGTTCATCCATGGGCAGCACCGGGTTCTGGAATTGTGGAGCCAGACGAGGTATGACCCGCTTAGTGCCAGGACGTTCTTGAATGCGTTCTTGATAACGCAGATCTATTTTGATACATAGTGCAATCAGGGTATCAAGGTCAGAGGGAAGATCCCGGGAAACTAATTCGTCTTTAATACAGTCGACTAGACCTTGCCAGAATGTTGCGACCAGCACCTCGTTGTTCCACTTTAACTCTGACGCCAAGGTCCGGAACTGGATGGCATATTGCACAGATAAATTGCCTTGACGAAGACTCAGCAAACTGGTGGCGGCAGAGGCTACTCTCCCAGGGTCGTCGAAGACTC